>NC_056732.1:240153671-240198671 GCF_019279795.1 Protopterus annectens | reverse complement strand
TGATAAAAATACTCATAATGTTCAGATCAAAAGGATACCAGCATACTTAACTCAGCTAAAAGACTATAAAGAATATATACTTTCAGAAGTACAACATTTTCTAGACATAAATAATACTCCTGAAGTCTCCATTGTCTATGTTTGGGATGCCTTAAAATCATATCTATATGGACAAAGTATCAGATGGTATATTAACAAAAGGAAATCTTGGGATAAGGAATTGTTAGATATTCAAAGTAAACTAGACTCTTATAAACATAATAATAAAGAAAATATTATGGACAAGAAAGTTATTGAAGAAATAAACAAACTAAATGAGAAATACAAAGAAATTTTAACTCATAAAGTTAAAATAACTTTAGAGAAATACAAGTTTTTGTCTTATTCAATAAGCCCTAAATACTTACATAGACTTAAAAATAAAACAAAAAGATTGAATAAACAAAACCATATCAAAGAAATCTTTTCTCTAAGGAAAAAGAAGAATGTTTCTAGTATACCAGAAATACTGGATGAATTTAGAAATCACTTTCACAAGATTAACCATAACAACATTAACATGGAACCTAAAGATAAAATAAAGGAGTTTATAACCACAAACATGAATAAAAAGCTTAATAAACAACCGATTAAACTATTGGACAAGAGTATTTCATATACAGAAGTTATTACACAAATAAATAAGCTTAAATCAAGTATTATACCAGAGATATATAAAATCCTTTCTAAAACTACATATTCATTAATACATAAGGTTTTTATTCTGGCCCAAACTGAGTTAATAACCCCCCCATCTTGGCAATATACATTTATTTCACCAATTTTAAAACCTAATAAAGATCCAACTAGATGTTCTTCATATCGACCCATCTCATTACTTAATGTTGATTATAAAATGTTTATGAGTATTTTGGCTGATAGATTGAAGACAATTATCCCGGCATTATAGACATAGATCAGACGGGCTTCATTGTAAATAGAAATACTTTTGATAATATAAGAAGAACTTTAACATTAATTGATTTTGCAAATAGGAAAAAGAAAGATTTAACACTTATTAGTCTTGATATAGGTTCAGCATTTGATTCAGTAAGTTGGGACTATCTGTTTACCTTACTGAAATGCACAAATTTCTCTGATGCATTTGTAAATTTAATTGAGCATTTATACAAAGGAACGCTGGCTTATATTAAGGTAGGAACATATGTTTCACAAAAATACCCATTCTTAAAGGTACAAAGCAAGGATGTCCACTTTCTCCACTATTATTCACTTTAGTAATGGAGCCTTGGGCTAATTTGATTAGAAACAGTACTGACATAGAGGGTTTTGAAATAGAAGAAAATACAACATCAAAAATTCAACTTTTGCAGATGATGTTCTAATTACATCAGCAGGATCTAATTCTTCTATGCAGTCTTTATTTGATAAAATGATGAATTTTAAAAGTATTTCTGGTTTAATATTCAATGAAGAAAAAACTAAAATGCTACCTATATATACATGAAAAAATACTCTCATTAGTGATTTTACTAAATATGTACCCAACTCAGGTCAGATAACTTATTTAGGTATAATACTATCTAAAGATATTAAATCTATTATATATAATAACTATAATACCTGTTTTCTTAATATACAAAATCTTTTTAATACCTGGAATAATATGTTTTTACTATGGAGGAGAGACTTACAATTATTAAAATGATAATATTCCCCAAGATTTTATACTTAATACAATCAATAATACTTTCACCTACAAAAATAACTATCAAGAAACTGAATACACTAATGTTAAATTTCTTATGGGCACCTAATAGACCTGGGATTGCATTAAAGAAACATACTAATAGCTGGTCTCAAGTGGGTATTTCTTTTCCAGACTTTAATTTATATATTATCTCTTCTATTATAAAAGTTATTACTTTATTAATAGATCGGTCATATGTCGCAAAATGGAAAGATTATTGGGAGCTAATTAGTATGCACTTCATGAAAATCTCCTTAACACATAAAAATATGATTATAAATAACTCCATGTTGTGGTTGCTAAAGGAATTTTGTACTTCACCTATTACACCTAAACATATGGTCTGTTACCCATTAAATATTATTATTAGTTATCGTAACTTTATATTCATGCACCCTAATTATAGGGAATGGAATTTTATTGTATTCCCTATAATGTATACTCAGGGTATGCTTATGTCATCTACTTCTGAAGGAGCTCATTTAGCTATAGATAATAATCTAAAGTACTGGTATCAGCTGATATCTGATAATAAAGTTAAAAATCTAGATTTCTTAAAACAAGAATTTGATCTAAGAGAAACTTGCTGGTTAGAGGTTCAGATCTTTAGACAACATCTCATTGATAGAATAGATCTAATGTCTATAACAGTTAAAGAATCTATTCCAAAACTGATTGATTACTTGATAATAAATTTACAGCATAAAGTTTCTGATAAAGGTAAACTTTCATATATACATAAAATTATCAGACAAGAAACTTTTACAATGTAGATTCATACTGGAATTATTTCACCTCTATTAATGGGGACCCACCAACTCAACAAGATAAACAATATATATTGGAATCTGCTTATAGAACTACATCTTCCATTGTCTGGAGACTTTATACATGGAAATTTTACATAGATCTTTTTATACACCTTTGATGATGAATAAAATTAATAATAAAGATAATCTATGTAAGAGATGTAATGTAGAAATTAATGCTGACTGGGCTCATATGTTTTATGACTGTATGAAGTTGAAAGAATACTGGAAGTCAATTAATGAATTTTTGCAGGCTCTTTTTACAGATAATTTCATTATTTCTAAGTCTCTTATATTATTCAACACACCTGTACCTGAATGTGTTAAAAGATTAAGCTTCCCTTGTTATGGTCTATCCTAGCAGTGGCTAGGAAAATAATAACTAGAAATTGGATTTCAGATACACCTCCTTCGTTCAATGAATTTAAAAATGTTATGAATATAATGTGTCATATGGAAATAAGCACAATTAGAATGAGAACAACTAGAAAAATATCACATTTTATTGTATGGGATAATTTACAAAATTTGTTAAAAAAATTCTAATTTCAATAGCACAGTATTTTAGTTTAATTAATTGATCTGATTGTAGTGGATGTCTTTGTAAATACTTTAGTTGGTTTGTTGAATATTATAATAATACCTATTTTTAATTATTTGTATAAAATTGTTATGATATTTCTCTTATATGTTAAAACAATAAACTTGTTTTGAAAAAAAAGAATTTGGGTAAGGAAAAAAACATTTCAGAAACACCACAAGTAAACAAATTTTCCATAAGTCCCTGTTACTCCCAGTTGTTAGACATCCAGGATTTCTGCCGGTCTCCCTTTGGACTTTGCAGAATTCATGTTTTCTTCATAATTTTCACTCTGTCTCCATGGCCCCATGATCTCAGAGTTATCAAGCCTCACATGGGGATGAGATTCTCTCTCTGGAAGTGCAGTCCCACCCTACAGTGGGCTTCTCCTCCTCCAACTTTTTGGCCTCTAGGACAACTCCAGAACTTCTTAATGCATTCTGTCTTCTGTTTAAATGAGGTGGTTCAGGATTCTGTCCATAATGGGCAAACATGTGACTCTCTTCTCTGCCTGACAGTTCGGCAAGTGTTGCATCTACAGCTCATTATACCACAGTTTATACAAAGAAGACGTAAGGACCTAACTAGAAGACAGCACCATCACTAAAACATGTTTTTCATTCTCAAAATCTTATTAAACGCAGGCATTTATTACTGGTACAGTGGAGGGGATGTAGGAACATGGGACCATATTTTGGAGGAATTTAGTTAACTACAACCAATTCAGACAAGTATGAGAAGAATCCTTGATATTTTAACAAAGGTAGCAGTAGAATTCACAAGAACTCTTCCTTCTGAACTGGGTGCCATGTCTAAAACATTAAACTCATATCAAAACAATTATCACCTTGTTCATGACAGTGGGGAAAAGTTATCATACAGAATTGGAAAACAGACAGACCAAAATGGGAGGAGACCTTAAAGATTATGAATGATATAAAAAGAATGTAGTTTAGAACAGGACTGCACAGTTACAAAGTGGCAGGCATGGCAGATAATGGCAACTCCAGAAAATTAGGGGGACTATCAACACTTCATAAGCAGGTAAGGAATGGTAGTTAATAAAAGTTGACTGTTGCACTACTAAGAAATAGATAACAGTTTCATGATGTGTATATGTTGTAGACAGTTCTATGGGAAGGTGGGGGGAGGGATAGACAGTAGCTAAAATACATCACAGAATAATCAGCAGGAAAATTAATATATAATTGGGGGGAAAGCAATTTTGAATGTGTAATGCTTTCAAAAAAGATGTTTGTAAATACAGATTTTGAACTGGAGCCTATGTTTAAAGTATTTGAAGACTGAATAGGAGGAAGATGGGAATGAGCAGTTTTTAAATTAAGGCCTAGTCACCAGCGTAAAGTTATGTGCATCAGGCATGGGGACTGCACTGTGTGTAAAAATGTTAATGCCGTAATATATATTTTTTTGTAACAAAAAAGGGAGATTGATTTACTTCCTGTCTCTTGGGTCATACACAAAGGGTCTGGTTATTAACATTTCTGTCTCATATCCCTTCAAATGAAGAGTGCTAGTGGTCTCGGTCTTGGGCCTTCTTTTATTTAAAGTGTTTATGCTTCGTTTGGGAGATTTTACTAGAAGGAGAGGTTTAGCATATCACAGTATGCTAAGAACACTCGACTTTATTTCTTCTTCCTTCAGAATGTTATAGTGAATAAGTATTCCCTAGCTGATGACTTGCCAGCCATTTACCAAAGGCTAGCATGTAACTGCTTACAATGTAATATCTCCAAACCTGAAGCCATGGCAAGTCATGCTACTTTGAGACACTCCTCTGCTGCCCTACTACTGAGCCATATCTTTTATGGTCTAACTAGCCCCTATCGGCAAGGTGCATAACTTAGGACTGTTCTTGGACATCCATGGGACATGTAGTGACCAACTGTCAGTGATAAATAAAATCATCCTGCTTCCATCTGCAGAACATTTCCAGGTTCAAGCATTTTATCTTTCAAGTTGACTTCCTGACAGTAGTATATGCACTGGTCTCCTTCCACCTTGATTACTGTAATGACATTTACCGAGCACTTCTTGTCACTGTGAATGACTTGTTGCAGCTTATACAGAACTTTTTAGACAGGGTACTTACTGGTACTTCTGATAAGCAGCATGTTACATCTGTGGTACACAGGCTGCATTAATGACCAATCTGCTTTAGTGTCATCTTCAAAGTCCTGATGTAGATTTACTTGTCAACATCTTGGGTCTCTCTTATTTAAAGACATTTGTCATGCTGTATTGCTTGCCCCAGACTTTTCACTCAGCCTGCCAGGGGTTGCTGGTGGTTCCACAGGTGTATTTGTAAACATCTAGCATGTGTTATTTTTCATAGTAGGTTTTCACCTGTGAAACCTTCTTTCCACTGTGTTCTACTCTAGCTTGCTTTTGCAAGTCCTTAAAGACATATCTCTTTGAGCTATTTGATAGTGGAACTGACCATTTTCAAGTATTTATGCTGAGGCCCCAGCATATTTTATTGTTACTTTGGTGCATATTTTAATGTTACATTGTTTTATATCTATACCTTAGCAGCTGACCTGTTAACTTATTCACTGATGTCCTTTGCTTTTATAGGTTATTTTCTTGTATATTAACTGTCTTTTTATCCTTATTTATTTTACTTTTTGTGTTTTATTATCATTATTTTGCATACAATGTCTGTAGATAAAACACCTTAATAAAAAACAAAGATGGATAGGAAGATAAAGAAATTCTGGTTAAACAGTTTGTCAGCCATGTAGCTAGGTACATGATGGCTATGGATTAAGTGAATGTAATTGTTAATGTGGAAGTTTATCTTATTATTATTATTATTATTATTATTATTATTATTATTATTATTATTATTATTATATTTATACTTTTATACTGCTGAGTTGTTAAAACATGGAATTTTATTATGAAAAGTATAATGTATTTTGCAAAACAAAATGACTAAATTTTGACTTATAAGATTTTGACCTTTACTGACTATAATGCATGCACAAGTCGTGTAGGACAAATTTGGTATTTCTTCTGTCCCATATGTCATTGCATTTTGCACCTCTGGCCCTAGTTGTAGCCAAAAATGGTCTTTGAACCAGATCCCTTACTCAGTTAAGAAACAAAGAAGTAAGCAAGCGAATAAATAAATAGACAGATAAATTATAGAAATGAGTAAGATCCAGTCAGGAATGTGATGGTCCTAGATATTGCTGGGTTTTATAGTCAACATTCCTTTTCAGTGTTGTGTAAAAGCCAAGAATAGTACCTGTAGATAGGCATACAGGGGGAAAACAGGGTGTATTCCAGTTACAGAAGTCACTCCCTTCATCCTGTCTTGCAAAGACTATGCCTGGGTGCTGTAAAATATACTTTGTCGAATATATGAGCCTGTTATTCAAGGAGAACAACGCAGGTTTTGAACTGACCCGGAAAGAGTGCATCAGCTCTTGGTTGCCTAGCATTGAAGGGATTCTGGAAGTTTGCCAGAATGGTCACATGCACGTGCTTTATAAACATGGAGAAAACATATGACTGCCAACGTAGGAATGCCTTGTGGGAGGAGCTACAATGGTATTATGCCATTTAGTCCCTATATTTCCACAGCTAGAGTTATGTATGCATTCTTGCTGTTAAGTGAGATACCTTCAAGGCAGGAGTAGAAACTCACCAAGGGTCTTATGTCATATTCTCTCTTTCAGGGAAAGGATATTAAGGCACAGTGAAAATTTGGAAACTGACCTCCTGGCTAGAGTCATGAAAATAGCTGCCCTCCAAATTGCAAACCAGGGTGACTACTTCTAACATGCTGCTTAAGTTAATTAAGATCCCACCCCACAGACGTAAAAAGTAAACTCAAACTATCCCTATTCCTGACGGAGGGTGAAAGGATTGAGTGAAAACCTACTGAGTCATTTCTTGCACTGAGCCAAATGTAACACTTCTTGCAAGGGTCACATCCTGCACTACACTAACACCCCAGTACCCAATTTTCATCAAGGATTCAGCCCTAATCATATGGTAAGGATAGCAAGGACCCACCAATCAAACCATTTCTGGCTGGCATGAGCAGAGGCCTGTGTGCAGAAATTATTTTCCCAGATTTCAGCAAAGCATGTGATACTGTATTTCCTGCCATGCTGCTTGACCAACTTGTCATCTCATACTGTCATTTGGTTCAAGACATACAAGGAGATACTTTAAAGCTCAGTAGCAGTCATTCCCCTGTGGGAGCAATGAGTTTAACAGTAAACTTACCTCTGTAATAACAGAGGTCACTGCTGTAACCCGATGCTCTGTATCTGGTCCCCTTCTGTTCTGCCTCTTAGTAAATGAGATGTGATAAAAATGTAAAGGATGTCCCTTTGTCCAGTATGCAGAAAACATTACTTTGCTACAGAGCAGTAAGCTGTTTGGGGGCACAGTTGGAAGATGCAGATGAAGTACAAATGTAGCACCAGCTTACATTTAAGAAGTTGCGGGTGATTGAATTTTAAAATTGCAATCATGCTTTTTAGTTACTCAGCATGTTAGTAACTCTAGCTAGGAGCTTGCTACAATGACAATTTGTTTTTGAATATTTTTATGAGTCTTCAACTTTAGATTGAGGGGGGTGCCAGTCTGGGAAACTATCCAGGAAGTGAGATGACTCAGCTATGGCTTAGCTTTGCTATGCGCTGGTCCTTCACCCTACCATACATCTCAACTGTCCAGATTTTTACCTCATATGTTTGGTATGTTTCTCATAACATTTGTTATTTTCTGGCAAATCACTGAAGACTGAAGCCGCTAAATAATGATAGACATTTGAGTTTCAGACTTCATATGCTTCAGAAATGGAAAATGTGTTGTTGTGTCAACTTTCTAAGTTTAAAGGAGCAATGTTTAAAATCTGTCTCTGATTTTGGACCTTTGTTCCCCCATTATTTTTGGCTTTGCCCAGAATTCTTGCTGAAAGAGGTTGAGAGATATGTCCCTCACAATAGTGATAGATGCACTATGCCATTTATGTTTTAGAAAAACAGATCTCAAACAGACTTTACTATGTGGTAGCAAGAAAATTCACAGCACTGATATCACCTTACTAGTTATCAAGCCCTCATTCGATAATTCCACTAAGCAAGTGAAGTCCTTCAAATAGTTGAGCATCTTTTGTCATTTTCTTACCAGGTCTCTTTTGCTGTGAAAGGCTAATTCAGAGTCAGGCCTCCATAATCATTTCAAAGGCTCCTTTCCTCCAATTTCAAAAAATACAGTTATCTGTGGAGTTCTTCCCTTGCTCCTATATGGCAGTTGTATCCTACCTAATGTCCGCTCTGTATATAATAGGACTGAAGGACACATCTTCGGAGGAGACCGTCACACCATTCTCCATCACATCTTTTGGCAGCCACACCCACCTCCTCTACCTATCCTCCTCATTTTGTATGCCCTCATTGGACCCTGTATATGTATAATACCTCCCTTCTTCACATCTTGCTAATATTGCTACAGATAGGGTCTCTGGCTTTTGCATATGCCATATCCACCTTGTGGAATTCCTTTCTCAGACAAATCAGAGAACCAAGTTCCACCTATACCGAAAGACTTTGCTTACAACCTCTCATCCCATCCATAATTAGGTTTGAAAACAGTCAGTTTAGTACCTGCGTAATACCCAATATCCAGTGGTAAACATTCCATATGAGCCCTCTACAGCAGTGTGTTATAACCTATATTCTTCATTTTTTATCTGTATAACTGACTGTTCATATCCTTTGACTTAGTGTGTGTTCAGGATGGGATCTTCAACCCTGTTCCCAAAGATGTCTGTGAAAAGGAGTCAGGAGCTCACAGGAGATTTTTTGAGGATGTGAAGGTTGTTGCTTGCAGCTGATATTACCCTTCCTATCTTAAATGGCTATAATCACTGGAATATATCACTGGAATATATTAGAGTGGTAAAATGCTGAGTATGAAGTGGCTGGGATGAATGCTAGCACCTCCAAGTTGGAGATAATTGTTCCCTCCTGACAAAGATGTTTACCTGAAGGACAGAAGTTTGTATACCTTGTTTCTTGTCCATGCATGAAGGCAGAGGAGATGGCGAAGGCTTCCAGTGGATGGATACAGCAGTACCAGCAGTACTGGACAGCACAGTGGTGCAGCGGTAGCATTGTTGCCTCGCAGCAAGTGGTTCTCCGGTTCGATTCTTGGCTAGGGTGCCTTCTGTGTAGAGTCTGCATATCCTCCCTGCGTTTGTGTGGGTTTCCTCCAGATGCTCCTGTTTCCTTCCACGTTCAAAGACATGCATCTGGAGCGTTTCTCCCCTGACCTCCACTGAAAATTGGCTTTGTTCCAAGTCGGATTTTCCTGGTTAACAAATGTTAAATAAAATAAATACTGCAGGTTTTGAACCACAGTGTGGTAGACCACTGACAGCCAAGTCCCAGAATAGAGCTCTCACCTTACTGACCAGCCTGTGTCTCCTTTCTCACATATGCTTGTGAGCATTGGGTTGTGATTGAAAGGAAAATATTGCACATACAAGTGGTGGAAATTACATTTATTCACATGGTTGTTGGGTTTACTGCCAATGATATAGTGAGTAGCTCAGCAATGTGAGATGACCTTAGAGTAGCTCAGCAATGTGAGATGACCTTAGAGTATAACCAGTGCTCTACAAATGTGAGACGACTTATCTGAAGTGCTCTGGGCACCTAGTGAGGATGCATCATAGAGTCTTGTAAGAGCTGTACTATGCATTACATTGTGGGAAGCAGCCCTGGGGCAGACCTAAGAAACACTGGAGAAATTATATCTCTCCTAGAACACCTGGAGATCCTGCAGCATAAACAGGGCACAGTTTTTGGCCATACAGAAATCAAATCTGTCTTTCTCAGTTTTCAGCCACAATTACTCTAACCTTGGATAGTGGTTTCAAAAATGGAAGGATGAGTGGATAGACAGATGGATGGATATTCAGTGTGGATATTCAATGATGGTCTGTTTTTGAACAGCACAAAACAAAGACATTCTTCATAATTGTATCAGTACTTTGGTTATGTGTTATCTTCACTGGGTATCTTTACTGCAAAAATGTGTTCTGTAGTCCAGGTGCAGTATTTATATTTGAGGCATCTGAGAGTTGCTATGTGCAGTGAACAAGACAGCTGCAAGACTATTCAACTCTAATGGAATGGCTACTCATGAGTATAAGAAGTGGCAAAATCTTATAACTGAATTGCATTCCAACATCGTGGAAAAAATTATGTAGCACTTTCTCTTATGTCTCATACATAGCACTGAAGAAATGGGTGCATAAACCATCATATAGAGCTGAAAGTACATGGCATGAATATGGAAAATATGGCATACTCCAGAGTTGCCTTGGAAAACAGGACCTTCCTGCGGCAATGAAAGAAAGGAAAGATGTAGGAGAAATCAGGAAAGAGAATAAACTGGATCATCTTCAGTGATAAAACTGGCTTTATGCAAAACTAAACAGACAAATGTTATAGTAGTGGGGGCATTTATGTGTTTGAAATACAACATGAAATAAAATCATTACAGAGTAAGGAGACTGTTAGCTCAGGGCACGGTACCTTTCTTTGCTACAGGCTATAACACCACATTTTCTTTATTTATTTACTGTTCGTTTATTAAGAATTGGACTGTTCCATGAGGATGTATTTCAAATACTGCCTCAGACAGCCAAATCAAATGGACACAAATTCAATAAACAAATACCCTGGTAAAATAGGTACAGCATATGAAAATATCTTGATATTAAAATGCATAACATCAAGGGATACACTGGTAACAATACATAAAACCTTCAAAGTGAAAGGGATAATTTAGATACACATACAGTAATTAATGCAGCTAAACACAAGATGCATTCACTGCAACAAAAAGACAAAGTGCATGTACCGCACCCAAAAAGAGAATATATACACGCAACACAAAGGTGTAGAACAAATAAATGCAAACAAGCACTGCACTCTGTCAACATATAAAATAAGCAACTGAAAGTAAAACAAAGGCCAAATACCAGTGATCGCAAAGCTCATTCATTGAAGACACAGATTATCAATGTTGATAACTTCAGACAGTAGTAAAACTAAGTATAAGCAGCACACATCACAATATACAAAGCAAGGTACACACAGTGAATATAAATGCAAATACACCATGTATAAGCAGCACACATCACAATATACAAAACAAGGTACACAGTGAATATAAATGCAAATATGCCATAGACTGGATACCCAGTAGCAGTGGTTTTACATTTTAAAATCCTGATTGAATTTACAAGATGACCTGGTAGGTGTTACTGTTCTGTTTTGTCAAATGAAAGATAATCTTTTGGATGAGAGGATAACCCAAGGTTCCATATGCCTGGGTGTGGTACATCATATAGATGTAAAGGATCCCATTGTGTTTATCAATAACAGTAGGGGAATTTTTTCAGTAGCTCAGCCAAAGTCTTCCTTTCCTTCTCAATATGAATATCTCTATTGAAAATAGGTCTTGTCTAGTGGAATTAACTTAAGTCCACAAAAGTTAACAATATATAGAATTTTAAGCAGCAGTAAAGTGTAATCGTGGCTTTTCATATGTGAAAGGCTAACATGACCAGCCCATACCTCATACCTGACATAAAATGTAGCAGAAGGTTGCATTCCCCTGTTGTCAACACCATGGTAATAAAGTACTATACGAAGAAAAAACATCTCCTATGAAAAGGCTAGGCTGTCCAGTGCAGCCTGTTGCCATACTAGAAGGAAAGTCAGGAGGGAGCAGAAAGGCCAGTAATAGCAGGGCCAGGCTTGTGCCTTCACTGTATTGAAGTCAGAAATGAGGAAGCACATCAGCACCACAAGGCAAGGTTGGGGTCATCATGTGTGGGGGATGGGAAGCATATACACATTGGGAAACAAATGACTAAAAAGTCCGTTACACTCCATACAAACTCTCTGCTTTTCCAAATCTGACTCATAAAACAGTCGTACTGTACTTCTGAACCCCAGTACTTAACCTAATAAGTAACCCCACTTGCTGCTACTACTGTTACTGCATTCCCCAATTTATTTTGCAGAGCTATTAGTTTTTATCAGTTTCAGTCTACTAATTAGCAACATTTCATCTAGTTAATACATATTTGCTGCTGTCATCTTTTTTTTTATTTCTTATATTGTCATTTCCTTATTGTTTTGTCCTATTGATTACTGCAAAGCAGACAGCAGTGATCTGTGGTTTGATTTTTCAGTTTGAATTCTTTAGCAGAATCTCAGTCAGCAGAGGGCCCATGGGACTAATCATTTGTCAGCAGCCATTTTCAGTACCACATTTCCTTCTCTTTTTCTGTGTCTTTCAAATTGTTCCTTTTAAAAATTGTAGCAAGGTGATTATAAAGGATTCTGTTTGGCTTTGGGAGCATGATTATGCAGAGTATCCATTAACTAATAAAGCACAACACATTGGTGAGGCCCTTTTAAATACTTAGGTTCATAGGTTCATAGGTTTATACTAGGCACAGGTCTAGATTTCTCTTGAACAGAGTCAGCGGGTGCTCTGCCTCACATGGGTTACATGACAGATTTTTTGGTTCCTTTTCCTTTTTGGTGAGGAACTTTGGGGTCTCTCAATTTGCTGCAGATGAGGTGAGATACATCCCCGAATGGGGCGGTACCTCGATCATTGGTCTGATAAGTGAAGAGTACAGGACAACAATGACCCTCCTAGATCTGGGATGTGATCCCTTCATGATCAGGGTGGGCAATGTAGAGGTCTTTCTAACAGATCCCTGATAACCTCTTCTGTGCTTAGTGGATTGCCACCTATATGGTAGCTTTCTGAAGGATATCCATGTCACTGCCTTTCATCAATGGCTTGGTGACTGTTTTGAAGAAGAGTGACCAAAGTTTCAAACATGATCTTCCTGACAAAACAAAGCCACTGGGTCGGGTCCAATGTCTGCAAGTCCCTATATCTTTGTTTGGCTGGGATA
The DNA here is from genome assembly GCF_019279795.1 of Protopterus annectens. Classification (NCBI taxonomy): domain Eukaryota; kingdom Metazoa; phylum Chordata; order Ceratodontiformes; family Protopteridae; genus Protopterus; species Protopterus annectens. The sequence goes on along the minus strand of NC_056732.1, from coordinate 240,185,532 downwards.
AAATTCTCCAAATTCTCATACCAGCAACACAATCTGAACAGCAATCATATAAGGGTCTTCAGACAAGTCAGTGGTTACATAAACAAAAGTCATTTACGTTGTTTGTTTTATTATGTTTTAACTTACTTCATAGCAAATTATAGTACAAAAACTATGTTTTATTGCTTTCAGCTCTGAGTAGATTAGCAATGCCCATACTGTGAAGAAAAATTGTATAATGAAGCTGAAATAAATGAACTGGAAGAAAACAGAAACATATAATACCACTAATTAGACAATGTGCTACTAAGAAATTCTGGGCAGTGACTTTAATGTCATCTTCTGGGCTCCCTGCATCTCTGGAGCAGAGTAAGCCAAACATTGTCTTTGTAAATAAGTCAGAAAAAAGACCAAATGGAAATGCAATATTGATTTTTTCTAGCATTTCATGCAGGCTATTTCATTTTGGAAAATTACCTTCAGAAATATTGTAAAAAGAGGGAATACACTACCCCCTCCCAAAAAAAGGCAAGGTGCACCTCTGTGAAAAAGGTAAATATGGAACAACGTGGATAAACTATAGATTACATGAGCTAATATCAATCACTATAAAAATATGTCTTATATTTGACTCATTAGAAATTCAGACAATTTGTGTAGACTTACTGCTTAAAGCAATATTTCATGATAACATAATAAGGCCAAGTGGTTTCTAGTTTTTATGTTAACTGGAAGAAAATTTTACAAGTTCCTCTACTGTTTAGCAACACTAGCATTATCATCAACTAAGATTTTGCAGAGTCAGTAACAACATTACATAATCATTGACCTCATGATTTTTTGCCATTAGCTAGCAAATTCCATAAAAGGGTAAGTAAGAATGACAACAGCCATCATTTATGTGAACAAAATAATGAAGTTACTTAAAACTTAATCAACTCATTAAAATTAATGTTTGTCTGTGGACAGAAAAACAGGCATATACCAACATGTATATTTTAAGAAACAAACTGAATTTCACTAAAGCAAGTAAACCGGTAATATTACTAATGTAACATATATTACATCACTGATTCTAGTGAGTATAAATTGATGCAAGGACATCAAACCATCTTAACAAACTGAAAAATTCACTGATGTAAAATAATGGGGTATTGTAAATCATCACTGTTTTAAGAATAACATTTTCTTATCTGCTAAAAAGAAGAAACACTATGAAAGAAATAGGTGAATGTTTTCTTGTATGTTGGAATGCTCATTATATTAACACAAATGAAATGACAGTCAATGTGTTGTTTAACCACAGCATGTGACCATACGAAGAGCTGATCAGTCACTTTTCCAGTGCAATGTGATGAGCAAACATTTACTCTAAACCACTGTACATTCAAAGCAGCAGAGTGGTTAGGTGAACATGTATCGACTAGCGGCAGGACTAATGGAGTAATAACAGTTTCACACTGGTTTAAGACACAGTCGACTACAGGTTAGGGTAAGTGGGTACAGCAACACCACAGCAGAGATAGTGGGGATCAGATGAAGCCAGAACAACACAGCATGTCTCACTACATGCCTACTTTAGGGATGCCCTGTGAAACTGGTATCAGCAGTTTAACTACTGATGTCTCACCCAATAGCACTTCAAGTCCAGTACTAATGACTGCAGATAAAGTACACCATCAACTGCCCAGGAAATAATTACTAGGGTAAAAGTGTAAGGTTTCACACAAATGACACATAAGCATATGTTATGAATGATTTACGAAATAGTGCTAGGGTGTATATTAGTAGCACAAGTTAGAGAGGAAAATATCAGCAGAAAATTCTAGAGCCATTTTATTTGTACAGTAAAGAACTGCAGTGTATCATCAATGCCTGCTTTTTTTGTAAATGTTTAATTAAAGGGCCAAAAAATATTTTTCATGCATTCTTGTACTCACCCATTTTACCTTTGTAATAAAGTTATGTTGTGAAGTGTGAGAGAGTTTCCCTACATGTCTGTTTGTTTATATCGTTAATGGATAAATGATAAATTGGTGGAAAGATTGCCCTCATATCTGTAGGGTCCTGGGTTCAGTCCTGATGTTTGGTCACTACTGAAGTCTACATGTTTTCTACTTGTCTGCATGGCTTTTTTCTGGGTACTTTTGTTTCTTCCCACCTCCTAAAACATGCTGGCTGACTGGCTACTTTTAATTTTGTGTATCTGACAACTTGTCAAAAATGACATCCATCAAACAGCAACTAATCCGGCGCAACTTGTCGATCAGCAGCCAATCAAAAAACATAAAAGAAAAGACAAAACTTGCTTTTTGCAGGGAGGGAAGTTCCCAAAATGCACTGCTAATTATACATACGAACTCCATGATCGCACTACAGTGGGGAGAGGGCAAATTTCCTTACCCCCACTGTATCACGATCAACACAGAACAGGTGTCTTCACATTTGAGCAACTTATTTTTGATCAGCTGTGTTAGAGGTTTCCAGGTTCAACAAGCTGGCATGTGACAACTTGTTAGTAATCCATTTACATACATACGTGTGTGTGTGTGTGTGTGTGTGTGTGTGTGTGTGTGTGTGTGTGTGTGTGTGTGTGTGTGTGTGTGTGTGTGTGTGTGTGTGTGTGTGTGTGTGTGTGAGTGTGTGTGTGTGTGTGTGTGTGTGTGCATATATATAGATAAATACATGATAAATTAGCACTGACACAAGAGGAATACATTGGAACAGTAAGAGGGAAATTAGCCTATTTCAGGAGAATGGTCCATTGGGCATGTACACCACACATGCATTGCATCACTCAGATACCCACTGTATTATCTGAATGGCATGCAGTTAACTAAAAGTATATCACTGGCCAGAGATACGGGGAACTAGAGGCCAAACATCATAGTAGTATGCAGAAAATCAGAAAAAAGTAGAACCCCATTTATTTCTGACTAGTCTGATGTTACATATAAATTTACTACCCATAATCATTCATAGAACATTACTTTCGTTGATAAGTATGTCTGTGTCTAAAACACAGTTCACCATATCAGTATGCAGTCATTCATTTTCCTGACTATCTCAGCAATTCTGTTATCACACCTTGAACTCATTACATTCGAGTGACACCTCCAGGTGCATCTGCAGTTAACTCCTACTGACACCTATAGGCATCAAATATTGCTTGTTCATATTTGCATCAATATTTCCAAAACCATGCTATACAGGGTTTTTAAATATTTCTTCTTAAAGCTTACACAATGGCAAACATAACTGCATTAATATTTGACCCCTGCCTAGAGCAGGAAAATTGATATTAACTGTTGTTTTTTATTATATTAATTTATATAGAAATAATTTTCACATTTTTCTAAATATCTCAACAACCAAGTGACAACTAAGTAATTTGGCCTCAAATTAATGCTTTCATCTAGATGAATAAAACACTTTTGACAGTATGTGTGTAACTTGAGTGGTTGCTGAGATATTGTAAGTTATTTAGAAAATATTACAAATGTAACGGTTACTGTGTTTACTCTGACTTATAAAATGTGGTTTAAAAACTAGAACCTAAAGAATACTACCACTATAAAAATAGTTTGTGCTGTAGAGCTTGCCATTTATACTTCTTTCATCACCCCTAAGGTTCCAGAGATGGGAACATTTGTTTGAAATGTGAGGACATAATTTGATTATGTCAAAAGGCTTAGGCTCCGCCCATTGGAAGTTACAGTGCAAACTTCCTGAGCTCCATTGGTGTGAATGAGTTAAGAAATGATGCAGTTACACATTTGTGCACACAATGTACCTTCAGTTTGGCATAAATCCAATTTGCCATCCTAACATTTCATAACTGAGACCTAGAGGTTATTTCTAAAACAGCTACATAGTGAGTCACTGGCTGAGGTTTACAGTGATTGGATCTGAAGACCCCCATGCCTTTATCAGTGAAAAGCATGCAGATCAGACACATGGCAAAAAGCAGGCTCCATTCCAGCAGCACATTCCTAACAGGCACTCACAATAGTATTTTATGGTTTGAGTATGAGTAAAAATTTGACATTCCTGAAATTAATGCATCTTCAAAGGGTCTGGCAGTTGGAGAGCAAAGAGACTTAAGAACAGAGGATGAGGGGCATTGTGTAACCAGTCTCATTTATATACAGTTACTGTCAGTGAAAGTGAAATATCATAATGCTAGCCATGCACGTAAACAGCTGCTGAATTTACAAGTAATCATACTTAGTATACCTTTAAGAAGTGAAGTATGTGGGTCGCGTGGCAGATTGGAACCTGATAGTTGCAAGTAAAGCTATGATGAAGCAACATGTGTTATCTCTTATCTCATGTATTTTATGGCCTTGTGCTTATGTCTCTTTCAGAAATCTCAGAAATTCTGTTTGGAAAACTAAAATGATGGCAGAATGCTAAAGGTGTCAAGAAAGTACTTCCAATGAGTGAAATAGTCATCTATTTTGTCTATGTTTATCAGTACACCCACTGCAGAATTCTTTTTCTCCATTTGTTGTTTTCCTACAACACAAATATTTTTCCTTTAACTGCTTCATAGTCAGTGAATAGTATTTCACTGAGTATGCTCCATTTTTTTCTCACAAAGTCTGCCTCATTAACATCACTGCCATTTTTTCAAGCACTTTTTTTGCTCCTGTGCATCATCCTACAGCCTTCCTACCCAGAGCCCAATGCCCATGCTGGGTCTGCCAGCTTCTCTGTTCCTCCTTGGATTAACTCCAATTTACCTTGTGCTGGTCATGAAGCCTAAGGGCATCCTAGGGGTTTTGACCACCACCACTAGGCCAGAGGATTTTACTTTTAGGCCTACCCCACTACCCCCTCTCACACTGCAGCCTTTGTGGTCACATCTGAGGAGTGGGTGAACAGTGGGGACATATGGCATTCACACCAGCTCAGCCAGGCCCACCACCCTTTCTGCTGTTTGGGCAATACCCCCCAACATGATGTCCCATGCTTTCAGCAGGGATTACCACAAGAAGTTCCCACATAACAGCCCATCCCTCCCCACCTCTCTGTCAGTCGCCTGAGCCATATTTGAAGTCAGGTTGGCTGGGCTGCAGTCAGGGTTTTATCTCTCTACACCACCAGAGCAGCCGGAAGATCATTGCCATTTGACTACTTGTCCCTTGTTCACAAAACACAGAAAAGCCCTATTTCCTTGAGTTATAAGCATATAGCTAAAACACCTTTTTTTGCAAAGCTTATCTTCAGATTTTGGCTCGATTTGATGATAATTTGACCTCCAGCATCTCTTAAGCTGCAAGTGAACCTATTTGAAAAATGGAAATCCTAGATCTAGAAATCTGAGCTGTATTTTGCTGTGAGTTGATTCAGTGATAAACTAGAGAAAGACAGTCCAATGTGTACTGTTTCTTTACATTGAGGGTAAGGAAGCCATCAAGCTATTTAATATTTTTACTGTAGGTGACAAGGAGTAAGCCGTGGTGGTGCAGCGGTAGCATTGTCGCCTCACAGCAAGAGGTTATCCCATTTGATTCTCGGCTGGAGCGCCTTCGGTGTGGAGTCTGCATGTCTTCCTCGCGTTTGAGTGGCAATCAAAAGACATGCGTAAATGGGCGTGCCTTCATTGAAAGTTGGGTGTCAGGCTGGCACCTTGGCACCATAAAGATCGACTGCCAATCATTAGCGGACCGGAGTTCCACTGTGGTGACCCCTAACCAGGAAAAGTCAGAAGAACAACAACAACAACTGTAGGTGACAAGGAAATAAGAAGTGTGGTAGTGCTGAACATTAAATTATAGACACACTGTGACCCATAGTAGAATCTAACCTACAAAACTCATTCATTTTTACTGGAAACCAAGGGATAAGAGAAACTATTGATTTGCACTTGATTAAATTGAGGCATAAAGTGAATAACTGGGAATATGAGCAGCAGCATCACTTATATTTCAGAAATAGAATTGTTCATGGCAAATGAAATTGCTACATAAGAGGCAGGCGTTTGAGAGAATCAGATCTTATACTTGAGAAATCTATGGGTGTCATGCAAATGAACCCTCCAGCATGCAGTTAAAAAGTCACTGACAGATAATATGGAAGTAGGACTGACAAAGAACATGAAAATAAGAACAAAAAATCAAGCCTAGAAGCTATAAAAATGATAAAAAACTGAAGGATCAATGTGGCAGACCAAGACATGGGCTAAGATGCCAACAAGTAACAAATGAAGCAACAAGCCAAGGAACCTCAGCCAATGTATACACTATGGATATCGTCATGCAAATCAAGATTGCATGATCTGAGCATCTGGTGCCCGCCCATCATGCAAGAATGTGTTTAAACACAAAGAAGTCAGAAAAGCAGAATATTAGTATTAGTGTACTATTAATAATATTAGTGGAAAGAGATAATAATATACAAGCAGACATACTTTGTAAGTATGTGAGTATAGTGGGTGAGCATCCTCAGAGCATACTTGTAGACTGTACATGAGAAAGCCAATAATGCAAGTTGCAAAGCTAAAAATTGTGATATAAAGCCTGAAAATACAGGCTGCGAAGACGTTTGGTCTGAAAAACTGTATATAAGTAATAAATCTAAAAAACTCCCAAGCTATAACATCCAGCTTAAACTATACCTTTCCAGTCCTGGTCATACTCATGTTCATCACCAAGATGAGTTCTCTAGTTAAAGCACGACTTCTTATTACTCATCACCAACTTATTTCTCTTGTGTACTTGAATCATTACATCCATAACAACTTTCCCTCATGCACTTGAGTCAGTACACCCCTCTACACTCCTTTCCTACCCCTCTTAAACACTACTTCTCATATTTCTCTAACTGCCCCTACCCACCTTTCTACCTCCCTCATACATTCCCTGTATACCCAAGTTATAAGCCTTCCAGATACGCCAGTATGGAACAAGCACCCTAGATAGAACTAATCCTGTACCCTGCTCTCTCACTCGTATGTTATTACCACTATCATCCTATACAATACTTATATCTTCCCTTCTACATCATTTTATAACTTGCTTTATTACATCTCTTGAACTCTTTACAAACATATACAATACTAATATCTCCCTTCCTGCATAATTTTATTTATTTTATTTTACATTTGTTAACTGGGATGGTCCAACTGGACGAGGTCCATTTTCAGTGGAGGCCCAGGAAGAAGAGCTCCATTAATTAATACAGTGACTACAGGTATTTATACAAAAAATATAAAGCAATCAATAAAACTTTGTATCTGAGACATAAGAGATCAGAGCACAAAAAAATTCTTATCACACTTATTCAACAACTTTACAAGTAGACAATACGTTAGTAGTTCACAATTGTTCAGACGAGAGATTAATATACAAACATTAGTATATATAAAGAGAATACCATTTGTTACTTCCATGTTTCCTGATTTCAGGAGGAAGAAAGTAGGTAGAGTTTGTCATTATGTGACACATAGACATAACCAGGAATTAATAAGCTGAGACTTAAGAGAGTGTTTGAATTGTTTTGTGTTTGATGCTGAAATAACTGAGTGAGGGAGATTATTCCATTTTTTTGCTATACTATGAGAAAACAGAGCTTTTCCTGCTGTGTTATTAGCTGTGGAGATGGAGAGAAGTGATTTATTGGCAGAGCGGAGTGACCAATTTGGTATGTAGTTACTTATTAGCTCCTTAAGGGCTGGAGTTCTGTCAGAATATTATTGGATGTTATAGGCTATGACTAGTTGGTGATAGGTTAATAGCTGTGGGAGTTCAAGCCACTGAAGTTGCCTGAGAGGTATACAATGGTGAGTTCTAAAGAGGGAATTCTTAGCAAATTTGGCAATGTTGTTATAACATGACTCAAGTTTGTCAAGATCAGTTTTTCTAACATAGGTGAGTATAGGTGCTGCATACATTACTGTGGAGAGAAGGTGGGTTTGCGCTAGGGTGACCCTAGCTTGATCTGATAGAAACTGTTTTTGTCTATAAAGGGACCCCATTTTTTTGTGTACCTTTTTGATAGTTTGGGAGATATGGATATCAAAGTGTAAGTTGTTATCTATTTCAACTCCCAGCAGCTTAGTGTGAAGAGAGGGTGAGATGACAGTACCATTATTAGAGAGGATGGAGAAGGAGAGTGGATTGGCTTTGGATTTGTTTGGGGTAAATAAAAGTAGTTTTGTTTTGTTGAGATTTAGTATAAGTTGAATATTTGTGATCCACTTTTCCACTGAGCTAAAGGATTCTTGGGCAAGATGTTGTAGGGCTATAAGAGTTGGGGCAGAGCAGATCAGTGTGGAGTCATCTGCATACTGTATGAGTGAGGCCTGTAGGGTAGAGGTATGTAGGTTATTAGTAAAGATAGAAAAGAGGAGAGGGCCCAATATGGAGCCTTGAGGTACACCAATGGATGCTGGGAGTAAAGATGATAGGACTCCTTGCCACTGGACAGCCTGTTGATGATCTGTTAGATAATTTTTAAACCATGCAACAGTGTTATGGGCAAAGGATAAAGAGAAAAGAGTATCTATTAGAATGGAGTGGGAAACCATATCAAATGCCTTAGAGAGGTCCAGGAATATAGCAGATACAAACTTGTTATTATTTCTATGTTGGTTAACCAGGTTTGTGAAAGATAGAAGGGCAGAGGTTGTGCTGTGGTGTGGGCAGAAACCGTGTTGTATAGAGGAAAAGAGCTTGTTTGTGTCTAGAAAATGCGTAACCTGTGAGTGTATGCATTTCTCAAGTATTTTTGATAAAGGAGACAGAATGGCTATGGGGCGATAGTTAGAGAAATCCTAGGAATTCCCACATTTGTGAAAGGGAATAATATAAGATACTTTCCATAGTTGAGGGATATGGGATTCTTGGATGGAGCGGTTGATTATGATTGAGACTGGATAGGACAGGGAGTCGGCAGCCATTTTTAGGAAATGAGCAGGTATGCCATCGGCTGCAAGAGAAGTGGGTTTTAGTTTTAAAAGGTATTATTTTATTGTGGCGGTTGAGACAGGTGAGAAGGAAAAGGGAGGTGCGTTGATAGGAGGTTTTGGTACACATGGGAAGATATTTTGGGAAAGTTGGATTGATAGTGATATAATGGATTCAGTAAAGTGGTGATTAAATTGGGAGCCTATTTCGCTATCTGATTTTGTAGTGGTGGAGGTAGGAGCTGGTGTGGAGGTTTTGCCTGGTTTTAGTAGGGAGTTTATAGCATGCCAAAACTTTGGGGGGTTATTGGAGTGCTTCTTTTGCATAACTAAAAAGTATTTTTGTTTATTAAGCTTTGTTTGTATTTTGACTTGATTCCTAAGGTGTTTATAGTTTTGTTTGGCTAGGGGAGTGTTATCTTTTTTTCCAAGCTTTCCATGCCTTATCTATGTTTTTTAATAGGGCTCTAGTGGACTTGGTAAGCCACAGAGCATAGTTTTGTTTAGTTCCAATTTTTCTTACTGGGGCAACTGAATGAAGGATGTTAATAAGAGTAGTGTTAAAATAGTCCACTGCTTGGTCTAGATCGAGGCTACGAAGTGGTTCCCAGTTACATTTTTTAACATAGTGTTGAGTTCTAGAGGATTGACATTATGATAATTTCGGACTTGTCTATAGGCTGTACATTTTGGAGAGTTAGTACTTTCCTTAGGAGGAAGGTAGGAAGATGATCACTAAGGCCATCAGGCAGATTACCTACTTGATAATTATTTACAGGGTAGTTAACTAAATGTCCAATCTAGTATAGATCCTTTATGGGATTTTGTGTCACCCCTAGTAGGTTCTTAAATGAGTTGGGTGAATCCATACAGGTTTATGTGGTTAGTGGGGTTTTTAGAGTTGCAGGCTAGCCAGTCAGTGTTTAGGTCACTTAATAAAATAGTCTCCTGTGGGAAATTATCTTTAGACCATTGTAGAATATCCTCAGTTGTTGGAGAGTTATTACCTGGAGGGATATATGCACATAGAAATACCTCTTGAACTATTCACAAACTTGTTGATAGTGAAATGAAAGAATCCTAAATTTCGTTACAACAATGTTTCCCCTCTACAGTATAAATTCATTTACATCCAGCAAGAATTTAGAGTTACCAAAACTGTATAGACATATACATTTTGATGTAAATACTTTACTGTATATACCTGTCTTGTAATTATGTTTGTTTTTTTTCTGAGACATTTAACTGTTGTTACTCTGAGAATTGTCTGAAATGCACTTGTTAATATAAATGTAAAAGTTGAAAGAAGTGTAGAATACTGGAATAAACATGAAATAACTGGAAGAAACTGGAATGACTGGATGAGGCTAGAATGAATGTTTTTATCTGTTAATATCCACAGTTGTGCTGAACAAGTACCAGTCTGTCTTTCCTTTATGTGTCAAATCTTCTTGTACCTTTCAGAATAAAAGTCTGCATACACTGTAGTTCTGTTAAGAATGCTTTAGTATGTATGCACAGTGGAAATATATGTCAACAGTATACAAATCAAATCTTACTGTTTTCAGTAAGAGTGTTAATAAACTGAAATAGACTGAATCATAATGTCCATAGCTTCTGCACTCATTATACTGTCAGTAAATTCTGTCAACAATATCCAAATCAATTCTTACTGTCTCCAATAACAGTGCTCATAAACTGAATAGACTGAATTATAATGTCCGTAGCTTCTGTACTCATTATACTTGGCATTATTCCTTTCCTCCTGAATAATATAAATAATATTCTGGAATGCTAAATATTTGGCCTGACTTTTGCACTCACTCTCATGTGTCTGTACCAAACTTCTGTGGCATGCACTGTAATGACTTTCTGTGCATCAGCCTGAACTAACTAACTGACTGCTATGTCTCAAGTATCCCTCCTAAATAATACTAAACCCTGTAACTTTCCTACAAGTACTACACACCTCTTTAACCTTGGTTCCCAAGCCTCATACCATCTAAACAAGATCAGTTTTTACTCAAAGTTCTGAACATTCTGTTAGCACATCTCATTCTTATCTGAAGGTTATTTCTCTGAGCTAATTCATATCCATCAGTGAAACATTCCTTTCTATTACAACTGTGTGGACATTTTAAAATGAAGATATAGAGCAGCTTTAATGTGGTTGCATTTCTATGCCTATGCAAGGAGAGTACTGTATTTATGTCTAACAAACTACATTAAAGTGAAACCTAATTTAACAATTCCCTCGAGACTCGTAAACAGGAGTCTATTTTTGTAGTTACTTTAAAATATGAAATGTAAAATGAAGACACAGGCCTGACCTTACATTTTCAGACATATGCAAGGTCAATTTTACTAACTGTATTTATGTAGGATTAACAATTGGGATTTACTTCTATAACTACTTTACAAATGTATTAATATAGTCTGCTAAGGATGCTGTAATGATTACTAAAACTAATATAACAGTTATAAAATAATTTGTCCTGTACCGTAATAGAGCTTTTCTCCCCGGGCCTCCACTGAAAATGGGCTCTGCTCAGTCTGATTTTCCTGTTCAACAAAGACAAATAAATCAATAGTAAATAAATCTGTTGTGTTTAGTACTGACACTTGAACAGAGAGTGACAAAATATATAAATCTCTTCTTCAGAAGTTGGCTTTAAATCAGAAGGTAACCAAGTGTGCATATCCTTTTCTGTCATTCCTTCAGAACAAACTGATGCACCTGGGTCAAATCATGTTGTACTGTGTTTATGAAATACAACTCTTCCAAGTAGTATTTCTGCAGTCACAGTTAAATCAACATGACATATTTGACAGAGATGCATGTATGTCTGTTAGCATGATTAAAATGATTCAGATTATAAAAATGGACTATGGCCACAGAAATGCAGTTTGAAGTCACTGTGAGCAAAATACATTTATCAGTCTGAAACAGTACCATGAGAATGTATGAACATGTGAAGGGGTCAGTCTGAAAAAGTACTATGAGAATGTGTGAACAAATGAAGGGGTCAGTCTGAAACAGTACTGTGAGAATGTGTGAATATGTGAAGGGATCAATCTGAAACAGTACCATGAGAATGTGTGGACATGTGAAGGGATCAGTCTGAAACAGTACTATGAGAATGTGTGAACATGTGATACCATGAGAATGTGTGGACATGTGAAGGGATCAGTTTGAAACAGTACCATGGGAATGTGTGGACATGTGAAGGGGCAGGTCACTAGGGCAGTTGGAACACTTGAGCTGATAGTTATGTGAATAAGTGAGGTATCTGAATTAAAGAAGAAAAAAAGCAGTTTTGAAGCTTCTTCCATCAAAAGGTTTACAGTTAAAAAGAGACTGTAGAAAAATATGTTTGTTTTCCTAGCATCACTAAAGACATAGAAACAGATTTTGTAATACATTGAAACTAAAACTGATGCTTAGCAAGTTATTCTGATCTGTCTGAAGGTTGAAGATGTTTGATAACAATATACCACATCAAACTTTCACTGGAAGCAGTGACAGCCATACATATAACATGCAGAACATTCAGCTCTGAGACAAATGGCAAAGCAAGAGGTCAAGTGAATGAGACACCTAGGAGTAGTAATGAACTAGACAGGACCTACACAATGGGTCAACAGGTTGGTAACTATTGTGAAGCAAGTCAAAGTAAGAGTATGTGCAGTTGTATCAAATAAGAATGTGTGTAGTTGTATCAAAGTAAGAATGTGTGCAGTTGTATCAAAGAATGTGTGCAGTTGTATCAAATAAAAATGTGTGTAGTTGTATCAAAGTAAGAATGTGTGCAGTTGTATCAAAGAATGTGTGCAGTTGTATCAAATAAGAATGTGTGTAGTTGTATCAAAGAATGTGTGCAGTTGTATCAAATAAGAATGTGTGTAGTTGTATCAAAGTAAGAATGTGTGCAGTTGTATCAAAGAATGTGTGCAATTGTATCAAAGCAAGAATGTGTGTAGTTGTATCATAGTCAGAATGTGTGGAGTTGTACAAGACCTCAAAAAAATTACAAATAAAGCTATATGCTCTACAGGGAGTACACAAAGCAGTTGCTACTATGCATTTTTTCCAAACTTCTTTATTAAATTTACACATATGACAAAGGCAATGTTACATTTATATAAATGAAAAATATACAAAATGCTATCACTTTAGTTACAAACAGTTTACATCACAGACACCATTGAAACAACTCTAGTTGCAAACATTATACATCACTTATAATTTATCCAGTCATTGTCAGTTAAGCATGTCCCAAACTTATGGAGAAAAATCTATCATCACCCCACTACATAAAGGTGGAACTTCCCATAACCTCTCAAACTACCGCCCAATCTCAATACTTTCACCACTATCAAAAATATTAGAAAAATGTGTACACACTCAACTACTTAAACACCTCCTAGACAATGACCTTCTCTCTCCCACACAACATGGCTTCCATTCAGCACATAGCACAATTACAGCCCTCCTCTCTTTCACCAATACTGTCAACAAAGCCCTTGACACTGGTCTCTATACCTCAGTAATCCTATTAGATCTGTCAAAAGCTTTCGACACAGTATCACATAACAAATTACTAAACCAAATATCAAAACTAGGATGTTCCCCCAATTCTGTCGAATGGTTCACCTCCTACCTCAGTAACAGGGAACAATCAGTAAAATGGCAAAATGCACAATCTACCTATCAAAAAAACAACATAGGAATCCCTCGGGGTTCCATTTTAGGACCACTACTCTTCAATATTATTATCAATGACCTTCACAAAGTCTCTCATCTAGGTAACTTGATCCAATACACTGACAATTTGACAATTATTTCTTCCTCCAACAATTTCTCTGACCTTCTCAATATAACCCAAAAAGGTTTTACTTCAATAGAAACCTGGCTAAGTAATTCTCAACTACTACTAAACGCCAAAAAACAAAACTACTCCTATTCACTTCAAAACCACCAAGCATAGACTTTATGATTTTTTCTAAAGATGGAACTGAAATAGAAATAGCTAGAACTGCCAAATTATTTGGTATAACAATAGATGACAAACTTACCTTTGAGCCACATATTCATAACACAATAAAAAAGTACACTTCAAATTAGGCAAACTATATAGGCACAAATTATACCTCAACAAGCAAACCAAAACTAAACTAGCAAGTACCCTACACCTCCCTTCCCTTCTATATGGAAGTGCTATCTTTACCAACCTACTTTCATCCCTTAGGAATAAACTGCAATCCTGCTATTATGAAATAGCTAAATTTGCCTCAGAAAAACCAAACTGCAGACACCACTGTGAAGCAATTGCAGAACTCAACTGGCTCAAATTCTTGAGCCATCTTTCTTATTCCCAGCTAACACTAGCACATAAACTAATTTTCAAACCCTACCTGTGCCCAGCGCTTCACTCAGTCGTACAAACTTACACTCCTGCTCGGTCGCTTAGATCATCTCAGAAACAACTAATAAAGGTTATAAAACCAAACAAAAGAGCTGGACAAAGTCTTTACTCCTATAATATAGCCAAACTTTGGAACACATTACCTTTCCATATAACTCTAATGGAATCTTCAAAACTCTTTAAATCATCACTCAGACTACACTACCAAAAAAAACGTATCCTGTCACTGCACAAAAATTAGACCTCCATAGCCTCTGCACCTCATGCTAAACTATCCTAAGTGGCAGTCACAATTTACCTTAGTATATATTGCTGCCCTTTACTATCTGACATTTCTCTCCTTCTCCCTACCTCTTGCTAAACTATCCTATGTGACACAACTTACCTCATTATATACTACTCCCCCTATACTCATTGGCTTTACTCTCGCCCTTGCTTCAAAACCTTCTGTAAAATTTTATCTGAATATGGAACTATAAATATGTTCTTTTTAAATGTACTATATTGACTGTACTACCACTATGGCATATAATGTGCAAATGTTTTTTAAAGTCTTAAATGTCTTAATGTTCTTTATTTTTGAATGTACTACAGTGGAGCTTTTCTTTCCCGGTCAACAAATGTCAATAAATAAATAATTATATGACTCATTCAAATCCTGCCTCTTAAACCTCATTCCTGCTGCATATATTGTTCCCACAATTCCCATTTTTTCCTATGTAGTTTGCACCTTCCCTTTTCTAAAGATCCCAATTCCAGTTGCTTTATTTCTGTTACTATATTCATTACGTCTGATAAAGTTGGTTTAGACTTTGATTTCCATTTTCTAGTAATTGCTTTTTTGGCAGCCACCGATAGTTAAACTCAGCAAGGTTTACTATGTCTAGGCAATTCCAATTCTGTAGCATAACTCAAAAAAAATCATCTCCCTAGTCAGTCCAATCTGTTCACCCAGCATCTCCGACAGAGTGGTCTGCAAGGAATCCCAAAAGTCTGCCAGCTCATCACACTTCCAAAAAATATGTTCCCAGCTATCTCTTTCTTGCCCATCACACCTCCAACATTTGCTATTCACCTGAGGAAAAAATTCCTTTGAGTCTACTTGGGGTATAAAATTCTTTCCATCACTGGAAGCAAATCAGGAGTTGTGGTAGATAAAAGTGGATGAAGCAAGCTTAAAGTTGTGTTCCTAAAACAAACCAATAGGCACACTCAGGTCTCCAGTAGGACAGTTAATTCTTACCAGAGATCTTTCAAATAGCTATCGATGATATGACTGATTTATTGGATGACTGATAGATTAATTGATTTGCTTATATATTTACTTATTTTTGTTTACCTGCTTGCTTGCTTGTTTGTTTCTTTATTTATTTATGTTATTTACATTTGTTTACTGGGGTACTGCAGTGATCCACATAGACCCATTTCATCCACAGTCAGGATGATTCAAACCGAATGATGGCAGATATAAAACTGAGCAACAGTAAAACAAAGCAAATTCACAGAGTGCTTGTTGTGGCTTTTACACAGCACTGACACTTTAGTTATATATAAAATTTACAAAACCTATGGCAAATAAGAGGAATTTTTAGCAGTGGGGGAAGCCAAGAACAGGAGGAAGGAGAAGGTAGGATCAGTAAGTTTCAAAAGACTACAGCACTGCATTGAATAAAAAGATTTATGTACCAAATTACAAAATATTTGGCACAAACAACATCAGTGAAGATGAAAGTTTGGAAAGAGCTGTGAATATAATTAATGATATTTTGGTTTTAGGCTTGACCATGCAAGATCATGATATTAAATTAAGCTACTAGAAAGATTAAGATCAAAAGGTTCAAAACTAAATAAAGAAGGATGTCCAACTGCTGTGTACTCTAGGAATTTCATAGGTAATTTTCTGACTCTGAATTGGTTACAGACAGATGCTGATAACACACATGCTATTGTAACTATGCAAACTTCAGCCTGGAAGCCTTCATCAATATGATTCTTCTGGCTAGTACGAAGCCTATCCAAGTTCATTCTTCACTTGTCAAATATAACTGTACCTCCAAGAAAATTGCCTGGGGAAGGCACAGTTTGGAGTTGTCAGAAAAACGCACTTAAAGCTTTGCTCTATTGATGAGAGTGGAAACCACTGCAAATACACTTAACTATTTTGTGATCTACTACATATCATCAACTTACATCCCAACAAGCACAACTGGTCATAGTTTCATCTGGAAATAGTTATGTATTTATTTTTTGCAGGCACGCCTCACCCTGCACAACTCTCTTATGTGAAAGGAACCCATACAGCTATAGACAGATAGACAGATAGATAGACAGACATAATGACATATTATTTTGTTGTTGTTGTTGTTGTTGTGTCTTTCGGCTTTTCCCGGTTAGGGGTCGCCACAGCAGAACTCCAGTCCGCTAATGATTGGTAGTTGATTTTTACATGCTGAGTTACCAGCCCTGACGCACAACCTTCAACGAAGGTACGCCCATTCACGCATGTCTCCACGTAGAAGACGCTCTAGCTGAGAATTGAACCGGATAGCGTCTTACTGTGAGACAACAATGCTACCGCAGCACCACCACCGCGGGATAGAAAGAATGACATATTAACAAAGAGAAAATGAAACAACTTTAAAATGTGGTGACTCACCACATTGAAAATGAAACAACTTTAAAATGTGGTGCAATAATAGAAACAGCCATTGGTACCTCTCTGTGAGAACTGGGTCAACAAGCTACAATGTCATCCACTTGTGGCTTGACCAATGATATGGTAGCCAATATTTTGATGTGGCATTTCCCATAATGCTTCAAGTGAATGCAAGGTAAAATGTCTAGAAGCAGTAGTACTGAAAGAGAGTAGAGCTATTTCCTCTGCATCTATGACTCTGATAGATGCTCAAGCCGGATGTACAAATATTGAGAAAGAAGTGCTGGCCATAACCTTTGATTGTCAGAAATTCTATGTTTATGTGTATGAGAAATATATTAAAGTGGAGAAAGATCATAAGTCTTTACAAACTACATTCAAAAATCATTGCATAAAGCACCTGCAAGATTATTAAAGAATATTATTAATGCTTCATAAATATGATATTGCAGGCCCAGCATAAACTATACAACTGATGCACATGACTGGTATGCTAAGTAGAGTTAAAGTGAATGAATAAATGGAAATTTGTTGGAACTAGATCTGGGAGTCCTGTGGGTTGTAACACCAATTCCAGTGTTGCCTAATCACCTGTAAGAACTGAAGGGCACTACCAGAGATGTTCTGGGAATGCAAGTTTTAAGGGAAGCTACCATGCCAGGCTGACCATAGCCAGATAATCTGAAGTACTTTCATCTGTTGATTCTGCAGTGGTACGGTGGTAGCGTTGTTACCTCACAAGAAGAGGTTCTCCCGTTTGATTCTCGGCGTGGCTTGGGAGTGCCTTCTGTGTGGAGTCTGCATGTCCTCCCCACGGTTGGGTAGTGTTCGAATGACATGCGTGCGTAAATGGGTGTGCCTTCATTGAAGGTTGGGCATCAAGCTGGCACCTTGACGTTTCGTAAAAATCTACTGCCAATCATTAGCAGACCGGAGTTCCACTGTGGTGACCCCTTACCGGGAAAAAGCCGAAAGACAAACAACAACTTTCATCTGTTGATTCAGCCATTTTATGCCTGTAGGAGAAAATGATCCTTTAGTCAAGGTTTACTGCTTTAAAGTGAAAGAAATAAAAATTCGACCACAGCTGAGAAACCAATACTTCAGAAAAATCTATAAGTTTCATTTGGAAGAAATGAAAGTGCAAAGAAAGAGCTAGATATATAATGCATTGACTCAAAATGAGAGCACAGATACAGCAAATGATGCAAAACTGTTTGTGCGCGCGCGCACACACACACACACACACACACACACACACACACACACACACACACATACAGACACACACACATACAGACACACACACACACGCACACGCGTGCACCCACATACAGACACACACACACACACACACACACACACACACACACACACACACACACACACACACACACACACATACAGACACACACACACACACACACACACACACACACACATACAGACACACACACACACACACATACAGGCACACACACATGCGCAAGCACACACACACACACACACACACACACACACACACACACACACACACACACACACACACACATACACACATTCAGACATCTCTACATCTCTGCTGAACTTTGCTGAACTTATCTGCATCTTCAACTGATTTAAATGGGTGGCCACTGTCCTTTGGCCAAGTTCAATTTTTCAGCCAACTATGGTAATTTATGCAGCTGTACGATTCTGTGAATCACTCTGTAGTGTAAATTGGTAGGCTGGGCATTTCTGAAGGAGAGAACATGACTAATTAACATTAGCCATTCTCCCAGATTGTCTCATTACCATGCATAATGGTTGGTGGGACCACTCTCCATGTTGCTGATTTAGCTCACAGAAAATCAGCAGAGTAGGGTGGTCTCTGAATTGGAAAGGGTTACTACAAGTAAGGCTTAGCACTCATGGCAATCTTTTCTGAATCCCAAGGATAATCTTATAACAGGATTTGAAAAGAGAAACTCAGATGCACTTTTAATGGAATACTTTATAATAAAAAAGTTTTGGAAAGCTTAGGGATTAAGTAGGGAAGTATGAGCTATGAAGAATTAATACCGGGATACTGTGATGAAGTAATATAATAGACAGGAGAAGAAGGCTGCATGTAATTGTTGGCATCATAAGCACTTGGGCTTCAGACCAGTTGTTTTACATTAAGAAGGTTTGTGGTCTGCACTGTTGTGGCAGAACAGGTAGCTTACATCCTTCTAAGATGGGAACTGCTGATTGAATGCTCAGTGTCTATTATTCTAAAAGTGTATTAGTTCTGGTTTAAGCACTTGGGTTTCAGGCCAGTTATTTTACATTAAGAAGGTTCGTGGTCTGCACTCTTGTGGGAGGAGAGGCTAGACTCTGCCCTTCTGAGCTGGGAATTTCTGGTTAAAGGCTTATAGTGCCTGCATATTTGAATTGTTTCTTACTGAAATTGGTGCGCCTTGTTTGCTGTAGCATAGACTAAATCCAGGCCTGCTGAATCTAGCTTTGTTTGTATAACTTGAGCATTAATCCATGCCTTCTTTTTTGGAGAAGGTTCCCCTGCACCCCAGTGGCAGGAGTGTGCAGTTAGAACTTGTCTGATTGAAGACTACAGGAACAGGGCTCAGTTTTGAGATATTTTTACTGGTTAATTGGGTAATTTGTTTAAAAGCCTTTTCCGATTGCTTGTAATCATCTAAAGCTATTTAAGTGTGTTTTTTTTTACTGTTTGTAGTCGTTTAAAGCTGTTTTAAGTGTATTTTGTACTGTTTTTGCCTTATCTTTTCAAAAAAAAAATGTTTCCTTGTTTCCCACCTTTCTAAGCTAGTATAGTCCAGTTTTCAAGCTAGTGCTGAATTTAGGGCTGTTAGAAAAATGTGTATTTAAATACATGAGAAATGCTAGTTTAAAAGCAAAGTAGTATATAATGCATTTTATTCTATTAATCATATAGTAGTAAAATTAGTTCATGTCTAAATGTGAAGTAGTTTTGAAACTGCAGTGTGGCTTGAAGCAAAAGCTGATCCCTGACCCTGACAGAATGCTAGCTTAGCAAGTTTTAATGTTTATGCTTTTCACAAGTGATTATCTGCTGGGTCAGGAAATTAAATGTGTGAAATAATGAAATCTTCTGCTCTTTCCTGTTGGAATGAGATGGCCTTGTATATGTGTTACTTAGATATCACGCAGCTGTGTGAGAAAGTGTAATAGAGAACAAAGACATGTATTAAAAGACTGAAGCTGCTATTGTATTCGAACTGATATGAAACCTTGAATAAGTAACTTTACAGAAAGACATTATGACTGACCAGCTGGATAGCAAGGCCATATTGTATCTAAAGGAAAAGTTTTTTTAAATGTACAGCATCAGCAAACTTAATGAATGAAGAATTGTAAGCTAAAGTGATGTAGATGCCCTGTGACATATCACATCAGAAAGGTGGGCATAGCTAAATGTTAAACCTATATAAAATTGTGTGCTTCCTGTTTCATGTCAGACAAAATTCTGTACTTGTACGTTTTTTGCCTCCTGGTGTACACTAGTAAACTTTTGAATCTGAACCTCCTGTGTATTGAATTCTTAATTTTATTTAACAGTTTGGTCCTTTCGAGACGGAATTCCCTTGGTAAGCTGCAGATCAGAGCGTATCGGTGGTCGAATACTGCGCAGGAGAAGTTACCGAAATGGTTCTTCTTGAGTGAAAAGACCTCCGACTGAATTGTCGTGTGTAAAGAGGCTGGCCACTTTCTGATCTGTGGCCGAAGAGCGGAATTTGAACGATTTTCAATACCGGAGGCGCAGGTAGGAAGAATTTGCCTTTTTTCTGTTTTAGATCAGGGACTAGGTTACAGTATATTTTGTCAAGATTTGTTTTGCAGATCAGGGACAAAAAGAAGTACTGTATATTTGGTCATAGCTCAGGGTAACAGAATAAGGTAGACAGTTATTCTAGATAAACTGTAAACAGGAACTAAGAAATTGATATCACGTGATAAAAAAGGGTTACGTAACATTTTCTTTGACATGGGTAATCAGTGCACTAAAACCTTGCGAGATCCGCCCCTAACCAAAGATGCAAAATACATGCAATTACAACGTTCTGATAACGTTAGGTATTATACGAAATGGGTTAATAAATATGAATTTGATGGTAAACTAGATAAACCTTCACTAGTTAAACTTCTTAAACAGCTTAAATCTGATGTAGGGGGTCAGGCAAAAAAGCAACGCCAACTAGGCATTCCTCAAGCACACAGGTGGATTGAGGAAGCAAATCGTAGAGAACAGAAGCATAAAAATTCAAAGACATTATTTTTAGACAAAGAGGATAATAACTTGGTAATAGCGACAGTTCCTCCTCCTCCTCCCTTACCCCCTCCCTTATCCTTTTCAGGATATGAAGTGAGTGGACAGGCTGGTCCACCTCTGCGTTATCCTGAAGTTTCAGTAAGACCACAACCATTTGTTAGAGATCCTATTGAGACTAGGTCCCGCACACATAAAACACATAGGGACACAGAATCATACCAAATAGAGAGAAATCTACAGGATGAGAGTGAAGAAGAAATATGCCCACTTATAGAAGTTCCAAATCCTCAGGCAGGACAGGAAGGGCAGGATCCAACACTCTTGGTATATAGACCATGGACACCAGAAGACATCCAGAAGGCTACTGAGGGAATCCCCCATCCGAAAGTTAATTTTACGAAATTTTTAGAAAATTTACAAGGCATGAGGTTAAGTTACCACTTGAATGGGGAAGAAGTAGAAAAAGTAGTAAGACAAATTATAGGTCCAGATTGGCACATGATTTGTGGCACCTGGAATCCTCGTAATGCAGAACTTAGACCACTCCCACATAGTGACGCAGAGTTAGACAACAGAGTGAAAGGTCTGACAGACCGAATCTCTGAGAAATGGAAACCTAGAGCAGACTGGACTTGCATTAATCAATGCATACAACAGGAAAATGAGACAATAGATGGATATTATGCTAGATTATTAGAATGTTTTAATAATCATAGCGGTATGTCGGTTCCTTAGAACCAAACGAATGATTCCCCATATGAACAATAATTAAAAAATGCATGTTTGAAGGGTTGCATTGCACCTATTAGTAGCTTCATTACGAAGCATATGATAGATCATCGAACAGGGAGGCTACAAGCCTTACTCGAATACGCTAGACATGCTGAGAGACATTTTAATAGTAAAAAGAAAAAGAAGGCACAAGTCTTCACTGCTTAAGATGGAGCTGAAGTATTTGTATTACAGTCAGGTAAAAAGGGCAAGAAGAATGCCCAGGGAAACAAACAGTCTGATAAACGATCAGAAGATTTTGAAGAAAGGAAAAAGAGAGGTGAATGCTTCAAATGCGGGGAAAAAAGGACATCTAGCAAGGGATTGTAGGCAAAACAAAAAGGTAATTACAGAAGATAAGGGAGATGAGGACTGACTATATGATAGTGAGGATGCATCAAGTGAAAGTCAGAAATCATCAAGAAAAGTTAATAAACAGAAAACACATGTAAATGTGATAGAAGGAGTAGAGGAAGTGCAAATAGATATGGAGGATGAAGAAAGTGAAATTTTGGACTTGGCATTATTGAGCTTAGAACTCTACTTATCGGATACGAAACCGGAAGTTACACTTCTGGTGGAGGGAAGGGAAGTCAAATTCCTGTGTGACTCAGGAGCATCACGGACTTTGATACACCCCTCCAAGTTACCAGAACATTCTGAATCACCTGATTATATACTAGTAAAAGCCGCAAATGGACAGCTATACAGGGAACCACTTTCCCATGATATAGCAATAACTGACCCTGTTTCAGGTATGACACAGAGAAGTAAAATAGTTGTTTCTGCAAAGTGTCCAGTAAACCTATTGGGCAGGGACCTTATGCAGATATTTGGCATAGCAGTAGTTCCAACTGTACAAGGTATGGAGGCACAGAGACAAATGGATACCTTTGTAGTGCGAATGGAGGGTGAAACTTTTTACTGGTACAGCCAGGACCTAGTCACGACTGATCCAGGGGCAGTAACTGAGGAACTGATGAATGTAGCCATCAGTAAAGCCCCCTCCCTTGACACTGATCGACAGCATTTGTTACACTGTACTCTATACTACTGTACTACACCAGGACCTGATAGAGAATATGAGCAAGAATTGTTTAAAAATCGTGCAACTAGATTGGTTTTGCGTACTTTGTACTGGGATACTGAGGGGAACAGTGTAGTTAGCTGTTCATTACCTCAAGAATTCCTTGCATTGTATAGATCAAATCGGCTACCACATGTCAGCTTGACAAAGAACAAAAGTGTCAAATGGGCAGATTTAGGAGAAAAAGTAACAAGATGGGAGAAACAGACTGATTTAGAACTGTCAAAACAAGGGATACAAAAACAAAAACTGAATTGGTTGACACAGACACATCCAGCTGTACACTTGCAATCTAGTGAAGACAGCTGATTAGCATTTTTATTAGAAGTAGAAGAAAAGAACTTATGTGAAATTCCAACAACTCTCTGGTCAACAGGCAAGTCAGATGTTGGACTTATTCGAACAGCAGGACCAGTTACAATAACCCCAAAGTCAGCTTTCAGACCACAGAAAAGACAATACCCTTTGAGAAAGGATGCAGAAATAGGAATTAAGCCTATAATAGCAGCATTACTCAAAGAAGGAGTACTGGTAGAATCTCCTGATTCACCATGTAATACACCCCTATTTCCTGTTAAAAAAGCAAACGGGGAATGGCGGATGGTACAAGATTTACAAGCTGTAAATAATGCGGTAATACCTAGAGCACCCATGGTGCCAGACCCACATACTTTGTTAAATGATTTAGAACCGCAACAGAAGTATTTCTCTGTGGTAGATATTAGCAATGCTTTCTTTTCAATACCTATACATCCTGATAGTCAATATTGGTTTGCATTTACATTTCAGGGTAAAAGGTGTACATATACTCGACTACCACAGGGATACTGTGAGAGCCCGACAATATTTGCACAAGAAATGGCTAGCAACCTGGCAGGATTTACCCCACTGGGAGGTAGTCAAATTCTACTTTATGTAGATGACATCTTGCTAGCAGCCCCCACCCAGGAACAGTGCAGGGAGGATACTGTAGCACTATTGAAATTTTTAGCAACACAAGGACACAAAGTAAACAAAAGTAAGTTACAACTTTGGAGAAAACAAGTTAGATACCTAGGATATGTAATATCCAATGAAGGTAGAATACTAGATGAGGAAAGAAAAACAGCGATTTTGCAAGCACCCAAACCAACAACCAAGAAAGAAATGATGTCTTTCTTAGGTACAACTAATTTTTGTCTGAGCTGGATACCAAATTATGCTTTGGAATCTGCTCCACTGACTGATTTGATATATAAGACACCAATGGCAGCACAAGATATTTTACAATGGACAACTGAAGCAGAAACGGCTTTCTGCAGGTTGAAGCAGTTGATAGCTTCTTCATTAGTTTTAGGACTTCCAAATTATCACAAACGGTTCTTTCAGACCATAGATTGTAAGCAAGGATATATGACATCAGTATTGATGCAACAACATGGGGACAAGCAACGCCCCATAGCCTACTATTCATCACAGTTAGACCCAGTGGCGCGATCTTTGCCTCACTGTGTACAAGCAGTAGTTGCAGCCACAATGGCAGTACAGGCTTTGGCCTCAGTGGTGTTATTCCACCCTCTCACATTGAGAGTGCCTCATGCAGTTGCAATAATTTTACTGCAATAAAAAGTGGCATACCTTTCTCCTGCTAGACATCTTTCATGTATGACTATACTGCTGAGCCATCCTCATATGACAATTGAACGATGTACGACATTGAATCCATCAACATTACTTCCAACTCCTGCGGAGGGCACACCACACAGCTGCCTGCAGGAAATTGAACAGTTAGCTTTACCTAGACAAGATCTTACAGATATGCCCTTGGATAATGCCGAGGTGACATATTACGTGGACGGCTCATGCAGAAGGGGTCCTACAGGGAAGAATCTGGTAGAGTATGCAGTAGTTACAGACACTGAAATTTTAGAAGCTCAATCCTTACCACACAACTTATCTGCACAAGCAGCTGAATTGATAGCTTTGACGAGCATGTACTTTAGCAAAAACAAGTGTGTAAACATATATACTGACAGTCAGTATGCTTTTTCTACAGTACATGTATTTGCACAACAATGGAAAAATAGAGGAATGATAACATCCAGTGGAAAACCTATTAATCATGCGCAATTTATTTTGGAGTTATTAGAATCTATTCAGTTACCTACCAAAGTAGCTATTTGTAAATGTGTAGCTCATACAAAACAGCAGGATAAGATTTTGAAAGGCAATGCACGAGCTGATGCAGCTGCAAAGCAAGCAGCCTCAGACTCAGAAACTTTACTTTTAAATGAGGAATTACAACCCTCTGAGATTTTAGATTTAGACATGTTAAAAACAATGGAGATGCTTACTACAAAAGCAGAAAAACAAAAATGGGTAAAACGAAGTGCAATTCTTGAGAATGGACTGTACATTTCCAAAGAAAGAAAACCGATATTGCCGTCTAATTTATTTAGATATGCAGCTTTGTTGAGCCATGGGCAGTGCCATGTCTCAACAGGGGGGGATGGTACAGTTAGTAAATCGAATATTCCAAACATACGGATACACAAATTACACAAAAAAAATTTGTGCAGCTTGTCATACTTGTAACAAGCATCATGCACAAGGAGCATTTAAAACCAAGAAAGGAAGTTTTCCTATACCACCATACCCATTCCATACTATTTGTATGGATTTCATAGAATTGAATAAATGTGAAGGGAAGAAGTTTTGTTTAGTTATTGTAGACATGTTTTCTAAATGGGTAGAAGCTTTTCCAACCAAAAACCCGAATGCAGCAACAGTGGGGAAAGCCCTGATAAAAGAAGTAATCCCTAGATTTGGCATTCCGGAGAGGATTTATAGTGACAATGGCACGCATTTTGTGAATCAGACGATTCACCAGCTTGGGAGATTTTTTGGTATCTCCTTGAAGAACCATTGTGCTTACCACCCACAGTCAGCAGGACTGGTGGAATGGTACAATGGTACCCTAAAGAATAAGCTAAGGAAGCTAGTAGAAGAGACCCAAAAGAATTGGATATACTGTCTGCCTTTAGCACTGCTGAGTATGAGAATGGTTCCAAATGCAAAGGGTTTGACTCCCTTTGAAATGATTTTTGGGAGAGCATATTATGTGCCTCAGTGGAAAGCTCTCATGCCTGCAGAGCAGGAGGCTGACAGTTCATTAGCTAGTTATATGAAAAAACTGTTAACAAATAAATCTGTTTTGCAGTTTAACTCTTTTTCAGATATGGAAACAGACCAGACCGGTAGAAGCAGTCTTGGCTCCTGGGACATACGTCTGGCTGAAAGTGATGAAAAGGAAGAATTGGGTGAGTCCAAAGTGGGAGGGACCGTACCAGGTTCTGTTGGCAACACCTACTGCAGTTAGAGTGGCCGAGAGGACGTCCTGGGTTCATTTAACGCATTGTAAACCGGTAAAGAACTTTCAACTTGATAAAAACTTTGTGACTGATACACAACCAGACCAAGATGGCCAAAAACAAAGCGAACAGAAGTTTAGATCAACCCCAGACATGTTGCATAATCATTTTGTTGTGTGTACATTTATTAACTGTAATTGTGACAATTTTCCTCTTGCTGTGGTTTATCCTACACACAACCACACAAGTGAAAGTGGGAAGGCGTGATGAAACATCTATAGACTGGCATCCAAATTTTAACACATACCTGGCCATGAAACGTGTGTATGCAGAGACTATGAACATTTCAAATTGCTGGGTTTGTACAGCTATACCAACAGCATATGGAGGACTGGTAATGTCCGCTGTCCCTTTGGGGATAAATGAGACTTGGGAGAATTTACTTTTCGACACAGGAACTGTGAGATCACAGGACAAAATAGCTTTATTTTTACATGTCACACAAAAAGGAGTTGTATGTTTGTATAAAAATGACACTCTCCAGGTGGGCTGGAGCAATTGCAATATAACCATATCTTACCAATGTTATATTAAAAATAGTAATGGCAATACTTTTTGCAATACTAATTATGACTCGTATTTAAACTAATTGAAAACAACTATGAGTAACATTCAAAAAAATCCAGTTTTGTTTAAACAATTGTCAGTTATAGATCAAAAAATGTTCATGCAGGGCTGATGCGTATTAGTACTAAAGTAGAAAACTGTTATTTTATTTGTGGGAAAAAGGCATATAAATGGTTACCTGAGAATTGGTCCGGCAGTTGTTTTTTAGGTTACTTGGTTCCGGCAATAAGACATACTGCAGAATTACCTTTGGGTAAGATACGAAATGAAAGGGAAACAGCTCGAAAATCCGAAGGTCCAGTTAAGAAACCTGTGAATCCAGTTGGGAAGATCGAAGCTGGTTGGAAAGACCATAATTCAGTAAAAGACAAAAGTGAATTGATTCATATGGACTTGAGTGACAGTGTTATATCCTGGGCAGGAATACTCCCAGCTTATGGAGCAGTCAAATCGATCTGGGAGCTGAGGAAGTTGTCGAAACTTCTCGAAGCAATGAGTAATGCAACTTTTTCTGCCCTAGAATTGGTGACTGATGAACTGAATGCAATGAGAACTGTTGTGCTACAAAATCGGATGGCTCTTGACTTCACCCTAGCGGCGAGAGGTGGTACGTGCGCGCTTATCAAAGAAGAGTGCTGTGCTTTTATTCCTGACAATCGTCGCGAGATAAATAACCACCTAGAGGTAATTCAGCAAGTATCAGCCATGACTGAATCAGGCCCAAACCCACTGACAGACTTTTTCCAGAATCTATTTGGGGGGTGGGGTTCCATCCTAATGAATATTCTGATTGCCATTTGTGTGGGTATACACCTAATAGGAGCATGTGTATGCTGTGGAATTCCCTGCATGAAAAGATTAATCAAAGATTTTGTTGATGTATCTGTTACTGAAACTTTCTACCAAGATATTGAAATTGAAAGATTGATTTCAGATGACGCTTTTTCTGAAGTATAGATTAAATGATTCACCTAGCTGAAAATCCTGAGCGGAAAAGGCTAGGAGATGAAATGACACTATGCATACTTCAAAATAGAATAAAAAGTATTAATAGGGGGAAAATGTTAGAAAAATGTGTATTTGAATATATGAGAAATGCTAGTTTAAAAGCAAAGTAGTATATAATGCATTTTATTCTATTAATCATATAGTAGTAAAATTAATTCATGTCTAAATGTGAAGTAGTTTTGAAACTGCAGTGTGGCTTGAAGCAAAAGTTGATCCCTGACCCTGACAGAATGCTAGCTTAGCAAGTTTTAATGTTTATGCTTTTCACAAGTGATTATCTGCTGGGTCAGGAAATTAAATGTGTGAAATAATGAAATCTTCTGCTCTTTCCTGTTGGAATGAGATGGCCTTGTATATGTGTTACTTAGATATCATGCAGCTGTGTGAGAAAGTGTAATAGAGAACAAAGACGTGTATTAAAAGACTGAAGCTGCTATTGTATTCAAACTGATATGAAACCTTGAATAAGTAACTTTACAGAAAGACATTATGACTGACCAGCTGGATAGCAAGGCCGTATTGTATCTAAAGGAAAAGTTTTTTTTAAATGTACAGCATCAGCAAACTTAATGAATGAAGAATTGTAAGCTAAAGTGATATAGATGCCCTGTGACATATCACGTCAGAAAGGTGGGCATAGCTAAATGTTAAACCTATATAAAATTGTGTGCTTCCTGTTTCATGTCAGACAAAATTCTGTACTTGTATGTTTTTTGCCTCCTGGTGTACACTAGTAAACTTTTGAATCTGAACCTCCTGTGTATTGAATTCTTAATTTTATTTAACAAGGGCTGTGTTACAATTTTCTGAGTTGCCCATACCTTACTTGGATAGAGAGAGATTTCTCTGTTCACCTGTGACAGAGGGAGCTTTGAGCAGCCATCTGTCCCTGGAGGAGTGGTTCCAGCCCAGAAGTTAGTAGTTTATAGGCCATTTTGGGCTAATTTCTATCTCTTTCATTTCCCTGCTGTAAAAACCATGTTTGCACAGTTTTGCATGTCTGGGCAGTGCCGGTTAGCTAGGGCTAAATTTATCCCGGCTCCACCAAGTCTCCTCTTCAGTTTTTCCCTTGAAAGTAGTCTAACTCTCAACCTAAGCATTTAAAAAGCATCCTACAGTCCAGCACTTGCTCATACCTAACAGCAAGCACTAATATACCCCGACACTTGATTGCCCAGCAGGGCAAGGCTCATTATTCACCCCTCAACAACCAAGTGACTAAGCAGCTCACCCTACTATTCAGACATGACCAAATGGCAATTTCAGGTATACTCTGCAGTCCAGCTGGTGAACCTGGGTATCCTGAGGCAATGTTACAACTGCCTCATGTACACAGACAACCCTCTCCTCCTACCACAAAACATTAACATATGCGAGAGATACAATTACATAGCTAAATTGGAGGCTAAGCTCTCTCCACCCAAGACTGGAACAGGCAGTCATGAGGAAAAGGTTAACACTTGCACCACATTTCCAGCCTCACATAGACATACTAAACCAGCACTGGCAAAAAATACACATAAATACACAAAATCATACTCGGAGGCTCTAAATAAAAACCTGCAAAAGCATCAGAGACCTCCAAAGCAGACACCCAAAAAACCTGCACCTCCCATCACAAACCAGACAACACATAAAACACAAAATTAGTGTGCCGGACAATCACAGCCCTTAAGGCGAAATAACATACCTAACACACTAGTAATAGGCGACTCTATAGTCAGGCACACTGACGTTCCTCTCACTAGGCTGGACAAGGAGAAGGTTACTGTTAGCTGCCTGTCAGGAGCCAGAATCTGCCACATAACACAAGCACTCAGGTCACTCCAGAACAAGTACAAATATGACTCTGTCATTCTTCAAGTTGGTGTGAATGACCTGAGACGTACCTCCCTGGACTACATGAAAAGAGACATGGAAGAGCTCTCTGATCATGTAGCCCAGACGGGTATAACCCCGACCCTGAGTAACATCCTGTCCTCACCAAGAATGATACCAAAGTATAAAGAAAAAATTATCAATTTCAACAATTGGCTAAGCTTCTGGTGTCATTCAAAGGGGATCCAGTGTCTGTCAGCCAGGGACGACATGCTCAACAAGCCTCATTGCTTCACAAGAGATGGCTTGCACCTGTCACCCCTAGGCTTTCAAATACTGTCCAAGGCTCTTGGTGCCCCCATAGTGCCTTTTTTAGGCAAGGCTCAAAAGTCAAACCCACATCCGCAAACAGCACAAATAAAAAAATGAGGGTTATGCTACTCAACGCCAGGAGTATAAATCTCAAAATGAACGCGCTCAAAGACGTCGACATCTGTGCAGTAACTGAAACCTGGTTCAAGGCTCCACAGAGCACCCCAGCACTACCGGGCTACAACTCATACCACACATTTCGGCCACGGAACATGGACCGAAACACAAAAGGAGGGGGTGTATCCAAATTCATCAAGGATACCTACACCTCCAGGTTAGTGGTGCAGCATGATACCTCCGAGATCATCCATGTGCAACTAACATCAGGCAAATCTGCAATGCAAATTGTGGTCTGCTACAGATCACCCTCCATGACCCAGGACCACCACTCCGCCTTTCTGAAGACACTGGAAAACATGAAGGTCCTAACGAACACCCTGATATTGGGCGATTTCAGTTACCCTACCGTTAACTGGGAAAACTACTCAAGTACAAACTCCCAGGTCCAGCGCTTCCTGGAATTTATCAACTCAAATGCCCTGGATCAGCTGGTAAACTCCCCTACCAGAGGTGAAAACATATTGGACCTGGTCATCACCAACATGTGTGACAGGTGTTCCACACCGGAAGTCAACCCATCACTGGTTAGATAAGACCATAAACTAATCACTCTGGATGTCCACACCACACTACTACCTCCAGCCAAGGAAACCACAGTGAAAAACTTTTCTACAGCAAACTTCACCTTACTTAAGACAGAGGTGGTAAGTTTCACAGCCCCCACGCTAAAGGATAACAGTGTCCAAGATGCAGGAACCTTTACAAATGCACTCTATGAGTACCTACAAGGATGCATGGATCATGCCATCCATAGAAAAACCAAGACTCACTCCCCTAAGAGAAGGAAACCAGTCTGGTGGATCCCTGCCATAAACAGGCTATACAATAGAAGGAGGAAACTAGTTCAGATAAAAAGCAAATCCCAAGAAGGAAAGACATCCCTGATCAGTATCAGTAAGAAACTAAGGTCCCTCATAAAATCCTCCAAGGCTAACTTCGAAAAAAAAATAGCCAAGATTCGAAAGATAACCACAAAGCCTTCTTTAGCTATGTCAAGAATCTGAGTGACAACTTGCAGATATGCTCTGAGCTATTGCAAAATAGCACAAAATATACTGAACCCACTGATATTGCCAACATCCTGGCAGATAGATTCATTGCAAACGTCACCCCCCTTCTCACCCCCAAAAGGGCCCACAACAATACCGGAAAAGTGTAGTGTCCCGGAAATCACAGATGCACAGGTGAAAACAGCCTTTCAAAACCCAAAAGTACAGTGTCAATGGGGCCAGATGGTGTCCCAGGATGCGTCTTGCATGAACTACAGAACGAACTAATCCCCACCTAAACACACTGTTCAACCTCAGCCTCTCCACAGGCTACATGTCCATAGAATGGCACACAGCAACAGTTATTCCACTCCACAAAGGAGGGGCCACAACTGACCTTGGTAACTATTGCCCCATAGGCCTGACTAGCCTGATCTGCAAGGCTATGGAGCGCAT
>NC_056732.1:240056171-240148671 GCF_019279795.1 Protopterus annectens | reverse complement strand
AAAAGAAGGTTGGCAAATGAATGGACTGATTAAGAGCCACACTGGATACCACCTTGGGCATGAAAGAGGGATTGGTCCTGAGGGACACCCTGTCCGCATGAAAGATGGTGAAGGGCTCCACTGCCATAAGGGCCTGTAATTCAGTTACCATTCTTGCTGAAGTGATTGCTAAAAGGAAAGCTGTTTTCCAAGAAAGGAATATTAACTCTGCAGTTGCAGCTGGCTCAAAAGGAGGAAGAGTGAGTTTTTCCAATACAAAATTAAGGTCCCAGGCTGGAGTTGGGGCTCTCCTGGGTGGTTTTAAGTTTTTGGCCCCTCTGAGGAACTGCTTGAGCAGTGGGTGAGAAAAGAGGGGTGGTTCCGTGTTGTAATGAGCTGAAATGGCTGAGGCATGAATTTTGATGGAGGAAAAGGAAAGGCCCTTGTGAAGCAGCTCAGTTAAGTATTGAAGAATCTGAGGTAAATTGGGCACTGCTGTGGCCATCCCTTGAGTTTGGTTCCAGGCACAGAATCTTTTCCATTTTTCAGCATAAGATTTTCAAGTACTAGGCCTCCTTGCCTCCAAAATGACATCCAATACTTGTTTACTGAGGGATGGTAAAGGAGAGACTAGGTAATTAGCCAGGCTGCTAGGTTCAGGGTTTGAAGCTGGGAGTGTAGAATCCGGCTCTCCTGCTGTGACAGCAGGGTAGGGATCTGAGGCAGGTGCCATGGGGCTAGCTGTGACACACTGCGCAAGAGGGGGTACCAGTGTTGGCATGGCCAGTCTGGTGCAATCAGTATCATCCTTTGTTTGTCCTGTTTGATCTTTAGTAGTACTTTGGAGTGGAGAGGCAGAGGAGGAAAGGCATAAACTGATGGATTTTTTCAGCTGAAGGACACAGCATCCACTTTCCAAGCTTGTTTGTGGGGAGTCCTTGTGCAGTATTTGTCCAATTGGTAGTTCTGGGGGGAGGCAAACAGAACCACCAAAGAGAAAAACAGGAACTAGATGCACTCGAGTTTATTCTGGTACCTCGGCTTACACAGCCTTCAAAGGAATAACCTTCCACAGCAAATGCATCTTTTTAAATACAAAATTCCTTAATTAATTAATTGAATGATTGTGCAATTACAACGTTCACACTGTTTTAGAAAAAGGGACCATACATTTAAATACTGTTACATGGACAGAAGGGAATATTAATGTTGAGACAAAGTATATAATACACAAAAACACAGTTTTTTTTTTTTTTTTTTTTTAAAAATATACTAATGCCTCACAATTCAAATAGTCAAGTTCATTTCCAAATTTAAGCCTTTTGGTTTTAAGGTACCAAAATTTAAAATGAACATACTTTCCAGTTTTAACAACTTATGTAAAAAATTCCCAGTATTATAAGTATCAGGTCTAGCCAATGCACAGAAAAACAACATATCCAATTCGCCATTGTGTGAATTGTTGAAATGCTCAGAAACTGGGCTTTCCATCCTACCATTTCTAATATCACCCATGTGTTCCATAATCCTAAGCTTTAACTGACGTTTAGTTTGCCCTATATAATATTTAGGTGGAGTACACCCACAACCAATTAAATAAACAACCCCACAAGATTTACAGTTGAATGTTTCCAAAGCCTGATATTTTATGCCATTTATGCAACTACCGTTCAAATTCATAACTTTTGAACAAATTCTACATTTTCCACACTTGAACATACCTTTTTGGGATGAAATCCCATGCTGCATGTTCATCCTAGCTTTTGATTTAAACTTCAGTTTTTCTTTTAGATTAGCATACCTACCAAATGAAAAGCATACTCTACTGGGAAATAAATGGCCTATTTCGTCATTCTGACAAACAATCGGCCAGAGAAAGTCTACTATGTCCTTCAGAATGGGAGAAAATAACGAATACTTATTAACTAGAAAAATTCTACTCTCATCATTCGAAAGGAATTTATTCACCCTATTATCAAAAGTTTTATACTTGTTCCTTATGAATGAATCAGGATTAAGTAGTCTGTCCCTGCTATTCTTAATAGAAATCTCAGAATAACCTCTTTCCAAAAGCCTATTTCCAACCATCTTGAATTCAAATTCCAAAAGCTTACTATCTGAAGTATGCTCAAAAATGCGTTTAAACTCCCCATAGGGAAGTGCTTCAATCAGATGTATTGGGTGAGCACTGGTTGCATGTAGAAAATTGTTAGTTGCAGTAACTTTTCTGTGAGGTCTATATTGCACTTTATTATTCGTATCCACATATAGTAGAATATCTAAGAACTGAATAGTACTTTTATTCAAAACATAAGTAAATTCAAGACCAAATCTGTTATTATGTAAACTGGCAACAAAACCATCAAATTCCATAATATTGCCAGTACATACAAAAATCAAATCATCAATGTATCTATAATAAAGTGCAACATTTTTCTGAAAAAATTCCAGCCTATACAGAAAGTTAATTTCAAAATAGGACATAAATAATATCGCATAACTTGGGGCAAAATTAGCCCCCATTGCGGTGCCTTCTTTTTGCAAGAATATCTTATCCTCACAACAGAAATAATTATGAGTTAATGCAAATTCTAACAATAAAATAATAAATGAAGTGCGTGGGCCCTCCCCCAAAATATTGTGAATAGCCTCCAAACCAAATCTAGTTCTAATGCTTGTATAAAGGGCCTTAACGTCCACAGTAGCCCAGTAGCAGTTGTTGTCCCATTGCATATTCTTGACCTTGATACAAAAATCATTTATGTTCCTGATGTGTGAAGAAACATTAGCCAATTCTTTCTTAAGAAGACTATCCAACAGTATCCCAATATGTTCTAGAAACCCTCCACAACAAGATACTATAGGGCGACCAGGGGGATCACAGAGATTCTTGTGTATCTTGGGTAGGGCATAAAATCTAGGATCTCTTGGGTTAACAATATAAAGTCTTTTCACATCTTTATTAGTAAGAAAGCCTAGTCTCTCGCCCCTCTCTAATAATTCTATTTATAAATAATTACACATTTTGCTCACACACATTTTTTATATATACATCATTATACATACACATCATATTTATATTTATATTTACAATCCATAATATTACATATTGTATAATATACCATTCATTCATTTATTTATTTATTTATTTATTTATTTACTAATTTCATATATCAATACACACAGATTTATATATGCATACATATCATATTATATAATTAATTCTACATTTACAAACATATATACACTGTATATATTTCACATGTATAAATATTAATATTCATATCCATTTGATACTGTTTACGAATGCTATTTATTTATATACATCACAATTCTATCAATTATTTTAACCCATGTTCTATCAATAATTTATTAATTCATCATAAACATCTCAAAGAATCAACAATTTTATATGAGGATGTTCTAGTGCATCTAAATATACATTTTGTTTTTATTTATGTGATTTAAAATTGTTTTCTTCCAGTCCATGTGATTGAATTTTAATTGCTTTTAATTAACTTATTTAATTGTTACAATTATTTCATTATGTTTGAATCACGTTGACTATAAAATATGCTGCTATGATTCAGTGTCTGTAGGATCTGAAGAAGCTAACTTTGGCGAAAGCGCTTATCCGTGTTTTATTTGCTACTTTATTTAATTAATAAACGAACTTGCATAAACAGCATTTGGATTTGGCTGCTTGAACAAACATTAACCTTGGAACGTTAATACTATACTCGTTCTTCGCACTAGTGCCTATTTTCTGATATTATTTTAACCACTTGGTACATGTGCGTTCATCTGTTGGACTGACACCGCTACTATTTGTTGATTAACTTGTTGAAAGTCTTTTGTTCCAGTTTCCACTCGTGTGGGTCCATGAGATTTCTGCTTAATTCGTCTGCCAGTGTATTTAGTTTTCCTGGCAGGAATTGAACCTGTAGATACACTTGGTAGTTCTAGGCTGTGTTCCACAGAGCCATGGCTAGTCTGCAGAGGGGGTAAGAATGGGTACCCCCTGCTTGTTTATATACCACATAACAGTGGTGTTGTCCATCTTTACCATTAATTGTCCTGGAAGAATGTAGTCCTTGAAGGTTGTCAGAGCATTCTGTACAGCTAACATTTCTTTTTGATTAATATGCAGGTGCATTTGACTTGGGTTCCATTTGCCCTGAATGCACTTCCCTGCCAGGTGAGTCCCCCATGCATAGTCTGATGCATCTGTTGTTTGGGTTTGGGCAGTTGGGGGGAGAGTGAATGGTAATCCCTTGTTTTGGTGACAGGCCTCTGCCCACCAAAGGAATTCTAACCATAGGCAAGGTATGACAGGAAACATTGCTTCCAGATCCTGAGAATGTTGACACCGTAGGCTTTTTAGATACCATTGTAGTTTCCTCATATGCACTCTTGCATATGGAATTAGTAGAATGCACAAGGCCATGAACCCCAAGGCTTGCAATATTTGCCTTGCAGATAGCAGGGTTTTTGTGGCCACTAGTTTGAAGTAAGTTGTTAAATTAATTTGTTTCTCTGGTGTGAGGAAAGCCATCTGGGAAGTTGTGTTCAAGCTTGCTCCCAGGAATATAATTTGCTGACAGGGTACCAGATGTGATTTATTTTCATTTATGGTGTACCCCAGACAAGTTAACACCTTTTGTACAAATGCCAGGTGATTCAGAAGTATGTCCTGGCTTTCTGCCTGAATTAGACAATCATCCAGGTATGGGTATATTTGAATACTTATTTGTCGCAAAATGCAATGACAGGAGGTAGACACTTTGTGAATACCCCGGGCACAGTGGATAAGCCAAAGGGCAGTGCAGAGAACTGATAGTGCATGCTACCTGCTTTGAAGCGTAGGTATTTTCTGCAAGATTCCCTGACTGGGATGTGCAGGTAGGCTTCCTTTAAATCCAGTGTTGCCAACCAGGCATCTTTGCCTATCATGGGAAGCAACTGGTGAAGAGTTAGCATCTTGAATTTTGGAATCACCAAAAAGGTGTTTAGAATAGAAAGGTCCAGGATAGGATGCCATGAGTTGTCTTTTCTGGGTACCAGGAAAAGTCTTGAGTAGAAACCTTGTAATCCTGGCTTTCCCAGTGAAAATGCTCCCTAAGAGTATGCAAGGTTTCACCAAAAGAAAAATCCTCTGTGGGAGAAGCAGAGGGAATAGAGTCCTCTGCATCAGAATCCTCATAGGTAGATAAGGGTAAATCCTGGTCCTCAGAGGAGACAGAAATTTCAGAACCCTGGTTAGAAGTATCATAAGCAAATTCAGCGCTAGGTCTCTTAGAGGGGGAAGGTTGGCTTCCCCTGATTAAAGTAATAAGGTCTTCTGCCATTCTTATCATTTGTTTTTTAGGCATAGAGGCCTGACCATGCAGTCTGGGCGTCGGTTTCCTAGGTATGGTTTGAGTTTTAGGCCTTGAAGAAGAAGATGACATCGGTTTAATATGCAAGTCAGTAGGCCTGAATACACCCTCAGAAACCAGTGCCTGCACAGCGGCTCCGGACCCATCCAAGGTAGAGACATCACCAGGTTCCCCCTGTTAAAGCATCTTGTGGTATACCAGACTCCGAATGGATCTCAGTAGAGGCCTTCGAATCTGAAGTAGTGGGTATCAGGGGCTGCAAAAGCACCTCACTGAGTACCGGCAAACTGGCAACTAGCTTAGGAGAAGCATCATCTATAGCTTTATACCTAGGCGGCTTGTCTCTGTCTTTTATCTTTGCGTTTTTTCAGAATGTCAGTAGTCGGATGGCTTACCGAAGACATATCTGGGATAACTGAACCGAGTACCAAAATATTTAGAAGCGAAAATATACCGACGACAAATAGTTTGCGGTTTAAATAAGGCACACAACCGACAGCAAGGTATATCATTGTCAGGGCCAAGGCAAGGAATACAGTATGGATGAAAATCTTTATAAGGTATTTGCTTTCCACAGGAAATACAATTATTAACTTTTACTGACATCAATTTAGAGCAAGAAAAAGTTTCCCCAACAGGGTACTTAGCTTTAGTTGAAGACTTCGGTTCTGAAACTCGAAAATGAAAATTTCAGGAGTCAGCCAACCAGCACTTGCAAACTGCTTCTGCTTCGGGCACCACACAGTAAGAAAGACTGATGTAATGGCGTTAGCTGCATGTTTTATACCCCTGATGACCTGACATCACAGAAGATGAGACAGCAACCGACACAGGACCCAAGACTTTGATAATCAGGCTGACTGAGGGCTACTGCAAGCAGATATCCCAAATGTGATGACTGCAACAGTGAAACACGAAGAACTAAAAAAACTCCAGCTTTACTCCGTAGCATATCGCCTTCTCCGAGGTGATCTCTGCCTAACATATAAAGCTGTGTCAAACCCAGAGCTGTTGGACATGCTACACCTAAAGAAATCCCAATCCCTCTGAGCTACACGCTCTAGGGACCTAAACCTTGTCACCACAATAAACAGGACATGCTGGAGGGATAGATTCCTATCCCAAAGACTTCCCATACTCTGGAACAGGCTACCCATCTATGTCAAGCAAAGTTCTTCATTAGCACTCTTCAAGAAAAACCTTGATGAGTGGATGGGAAATAGGAAATACACCCCGGGGATCACTTCTGTGTCTCTGCTCGACAGTGGCACAGGAAAATAACTTTCTTGGGTGGCATAAGCCAGGGAACCTTGTTGGCTAGGCTTATGTAGGCCCTTGGGCCGATAGCCTAGTACGTACCTATGAACCTATGAACATCTGCCTGCAATTCAGTGATAATGTGAAACATGTTCTGAAGGCAGGACTGGAGAACTACAGAACAACTCAACTTTTTAAACTAAACTGGGAAAGAGGAAAAAGGAAAGGACATCATTAAGGTGCTGAGGGAGAAGAAGTAGAAAATAAATGGAAGATTATGGTAGACACAGAAAGATGACATGTGGGGTCTTAATGCTGCACTGTGTAGTACCATCAGGCTAAGTAATAATTTAAAAAGACACTGGGCAGCAAAGGATATGGACAAGAATTTGGTACCACCAGGATATAGCCTACACAGGGTAAGTAAAGAAAAGGGAATCCTGAAGTATACCTCAGGGGTGACTCACAAAATTAAACAAAAAAGAAAGAAAGAAAAAAAAGTAACATAAAACAGCAACACGTGGAAGTTTAAGGTAATGGTTATGAATAAAATGTTAAAAAAAGAAGAAAAAATTAGTTATGTGGATAAGTAAGGCATATTTCTAAGTAAGAGTTCACTGGGGGGAATGATGGCTGACAATAAAAAGAGATCAGTCTATTTTATTGACACCAACATCACCAAGTAGGACAACTCATTAAAATTGATTCCCTTCTCAAAAATGGTGCATTTCTGGAGTTTGCATATTCAAGTAAGGGGATATACAGAGCATTACCCCTCAAAAAAAAAACTATATCATAGTACTTAAAAGGGAGCAATTTAGATTAGTTGGCATGCTTAAGTTGTCTAAAGAATGAACATAACTCCATTTTTATATTATTATACAGTTGCAGGAGCATGAAAATCTAACCAGAAATTGGACCTTTTTATGCATGTGATAAGAGGTATGAGGAAACCAAAGCACTAACCCGAATTCTGACCTGTGTTTAAAGAAAGAGAAAAAGGTGATGTAACAGCATGTTAGGGAGGAGTACAGATGAACGGAGAGAGCAGGACATGTGAAATATTAATCAGGAAGGATGTTTAACATGACCTCAGGATCCAATGAGTTGCAAGGCTAGAAGTCAGATAAGTTAACACCTTATATAGTTAGCTGTTGCTAACACATGGAGAGACTTTGACAAGGTGCTTTAGCCATTCTTTGCATAAGAGGAAGACAGCATGATTACACCAGGAGCACTGCAGAAGATAGATTCCAGAAAGGAATCAAATGATGTGGTGCAAAGAATGTTGCAGCGCAGGCAGGTCATCTTATGAGAACTAGTGCTTTGGAAAAGGGAGGACACTACAGCGGTACACAACAAAGTGCTAGGTAATCTGGCCTGATACAATTCTACAAGTTAATGACAAAAGTATTACTGGATTGTAGTGGTATCTCCGGCATTATATCTCACAGGAGACTGGTGAGGAAATTGAGTGTTGTGGTGTTGGGCATAAGTTGTTAAGAGGAGAGAGACGGCAGCAGGGCAGATAACAAACAGGTTGTAGTGGCTACATACCTCTCAACTGTCCAGATTTTTGCATCCCATTTTTGGTATGTTCCTCATAATATTTGAGATCTTCTGGCAAATCACTGAGGATTGAAAGTCACTAAATAATGACATAAATTTGAGTTTCAGACTTTGTATCCTTCAGAAAATACATGCTAACACAAATCCTGCAACTTTTTTTAAGTTTATAAGAGTAATATTTAAAATCTATCCCTATTTGTGAGCGTTTGTCACCCGATTATTTTGGGCTTTGTCCAGATTTCTTGTGCTAAGAAGTTGGGAGTTATGAGTGGTTAGGAGAGCTGACTAATGAGAAACCACCAAATACAGGGCCCTGTGTTTCTTGTCACAGTGATAGGTCTTACTTATTATATTCCTAGTTAGTAGGGATAAGGCAATGAAGAATACATCCATCTGTCTTATGATTATACTGAGTGGTACAGTAGTCAGGGATGGGACATTAGCCTTCAGTTAGACTTGATGGTGAAGGTCAGCAGAATATTAGGATGAATAGCTGGTAAAATCATAAAGGATGAAAACCTCATTCTTTTACCATGAAGGTACTGGTAAAGGCACACGTGGAATATTGTGGAAAGTTCCAGTGGAATTATAAAGATAAGAAGATCACTATGGCTGACAGTGTGTACAGGTCACTAAGATAGCCAACAAGAGTGGGATTAAATATTAAGCAAGTCAAAAGGGAATGCATATTATGGAGGAAAGAACAGATTAGATAGGTATGATATGGACTTGTTTATTTAACATTTGTTTCCGGGAAAGTTCGACTGGGACAGAGCCCATTTTCAGCGGAGGCCCAGGAAAAAATGCTCCAGATATGTCTTTGAAATGTAGGAGGAAACCGGAGCATCTGGAGTAAATCCACACAAACACAAGGAGGACATGCAGACTCTGCACAGAAGGCACACCAGCCAAGAATCGAACCGGAGAACCTCTTGCTGTGAAGCCACAAAGCTAACCGCTGTACAGTCAGTGATGAAGTGGAAGTGGAAGGACAGAGGAGTGAATGTGTTGCAACATATAGCATCTGTAATGCAGAAAGTTCAAGTATGATGTAAGCAGGTACTCCTTTACACAGAGTTTGGAAAATGTCTATAGCAAGATGGCAGAGAAACTGCTGGATAGTAAATCAGCAGACATATTTAAGAAAGATTATGATTGGAGTTCATTGTATGGTCATACAAAGTTAGTCATTTAGCCCTTTTAGACTATCTCATCAAAGTCTATTCAGTTGAGAATGACATATCAAATGCATTTTGGTGAGGAGATTTAGAACTCAGTTCTGATTTCGGCTACTTTGAAGGTAATCATACTACTTAGAAGAGACAGGGACATAGTATCCTACATGGAGGACTTGTAGAGGGCTTTCCCCATGTAAGAAAATGTTCTTTTCAATCTGAATTAATTTTACATCTTGACTGAAAAGGCTTCAAGTGAAGCAGCTGGTGACACAATGAACCATAGCTGCATATTAAGCTTTTTGGTGACGTTAACAATGAAGCAGGAATTCCATTACAAAATAGTTTATGGAGTGACTTAAGAAGAATTTTACTTGGAAGATCAGAGTTAGAAACTGTAGGGGATGTATATGAAGTATGATCAGGCTTGATTTGAAGCTCTTAATTTCTAAAGTATAGCCAAACAATCCACTTATGCTGTACTGATGAGGACAAAAAAGGCTGAAACGCACATGCCTACAGCTAAATGGGGTTTGGCTTCATTGGATTGAATGTATCCATAAAGACCTAGAGAGTAAAATGTTAAAAGATGTGGGCATTCGGAAGTCATGTAGCTGAAATACTGGTATGTCCTTAAGGTGTCATTTGCATATACTCCATGGGTCTTCACTACGGGAGGTTTGAGGTATTACACAGTGAAGACTATAGCTTATTGCAGTTTTTACTGAATAATTTGTCTGTGTGACCTTTTTACTTTTGGGTTTGGATGTTATTCGAGATATTTACAGGTACCTTCATTTTTTAAGCTCTGTGTTTCCAAAGTGCGGCTAAATAATCCATTTATCCTGCAGTGATAAGGTCAAAAAAGGCTGAAACTTGCATGCCTGCAACCAGTGTGGTTTGGATTTATTGGTCTGAATGTACCCATAAAGACTTAAAAAGTAAAACGTCATGGGCATTCGCAA
The DNA here is from genome assembly GCF_019279795.1 of Protopterus annectens. Taxonomy (NCBI): domain Eukaryota; kingdom Metazoa; phylum Chordata; order Ceratodontiformes; family Protopteridae; genus Protopterus; species Protopterus annectens. Next base: position 240,138,348 of record NC_056732.1, on the reverse strand, counting down.
TCCATCTGGCTGAAACAATGGTGTGTCCTTAAGGGTCATTATTATATATCCCAGGGGCCTCCACTACAGGAGGCTTAGGGTACTACAGAGTGAAGACTCTAGCTTGGCTGTTTGTTTTTTTCAGTTTACTATCAAAATGCTGAAACTCAAAACATTTTTATAAATTATCGAACTGTTTATCCGACTTTGATAATACCGAATAACGAAAATGTTGGAAATAGTAACTACAACAATCGACATTCGACATAGGAACTTCTAGTGTCAAAAGTCTGTGTTCCCGTTATTGTTTTTTCAGGGGGGGCAAGCCCCCTGCACCCCTGACACCCCCTGCATAATATATATACCAACTCCAAGATCATACTACAGTGAGGAAAAGGAAAAATTTCCAGATCTGCAGTGTACTGCAATCTCAATTCAAAAACTCAACTTCACATTAGCAAATGTGTGCTCACTTTCACTTTGTTAATATAAATTCAAATATTTTTAGTTCGACATTACAGACCTTGGTACATTCAATCAACCCATTTTCCATGAACTGCCATTCCACATTTTAATAGTAAACTTTTGTTTCTTGTAGTTTTTATTGATTCTGAAGTTCATGCCCACCTATGTTGCCAGTAACGTGGTTCAGAATCAAGAGTGGAAAATGGTTCTGCTACCCGAGGGAAGCAGAGTGAGATACATTTTTCTTTCTGTTGCGTGAGTGATACTAACATTAGTGCGTGCATACCCCTGAAGACTTGATAGTGTACAAGCAAGCAGTAGCTGGGTCAGAGAGGTCTGAGTGAAGCAACTGTCATCCACATATCCAATGCACTCCCTTCTTGATACAGTTGTGAACAAGCTATGGATTGCAGCACTGACTTAAGCCTGGCAGTCCAAGTCTAGAAAAGATAGAATTTAGGGTATCACTACAGAGGGTGCAAAGGGTCAAGAAGAAATTTCTACACTCATTAAAACATTTACAAGTATTAAAGAAAAGAGTATTCTAAGTAAGGAAGACTCCGTTCACAGAAGGATTTGCACACAATGATGAGGAAAGGCCATAGTATATACCAGTGCCATGAGCAGCTGACTGGTGGAAGAAACACACTTCCTGCAAATATTGTACAGACTAAAATGATTTAAAAGAATGACAGCCATAAATCAAAGACTTTGTCCGTATATATGTAGGGTGAGCAAGGAGGAATGGCAGAGAGCTCTACTATGTTAATGTTTGAAGTTCTAAGAGACAATGACATGCCTGTGCTCACTTATTTTTTCTGTAAACAGCCTTTCACATCACTAAAGGTAAAGACAGCAAATGTTTTCAGTTTGTACACTGTTTTAGAATACATACACTTGTTCTGAAACATGCTAAGCAAATAATAGATTTTTCTAATAACTATGCCTAAGGCACCTGTGCTTTCCCAAGTGCAAACCCAAACTTCTGGAGATGGACACCATTAATATAACTCTCTGACTAAAAAGTCAAACTGCAGCGTCATCAGGTAAACAGGACAGAGAAGCATGTGGCAGAAGAAAATATAGGTTCCCTCAATCTAGGTTGTGGAGTCATAGTATTAGGTGTCAGGATATCTTTTAATCTTGTCAGTGAAGGTGTAGACATATGCTTAGGGCTTTTTTTGTGAATCTGTCCTTGCTCATGAAGATGAGTGACTTTGTGCCTTTATTTATTTATTTATTTACATTTGCTGATTGAGGACGTCTGAGTGAGTGTAGAACCCCTTTTCAGCAGAGGCCTGAGGAGAAAGGTTCCATTGGTACAATATAATGAAAATACAATGTAAATACTCACAGGTAAATTAAACATGAGTGTGATTTTTGGCAGTGTAGTATTAGAAAATTATAAACAGTAGCATATTCTCAAAATTCCTTTCATATTTTCTACTTTTCTGAAGTAAAAGCCAATACCAAAGGGCTCTGGCTGAGGAAGTTTATAGATGACTGCAAACTAGGAGCAATCATTGAATCATAGGTTCATAGGTAGATACTTTAGCTATCTGCCAGGGGGCATTAGCCGAGAGCCCCTGGCTAGGCTTGGCCGGCCCTATATTATTATTAAACCTGTCACTCTGTAGTATAGGTCACAGAAGTAGCCCTTTAAGATGACTTAACCATCCTCTTTTCAATAGAGTAAGCTCTAAAAAGAAAACTTAAGTAACAGAAAAATTACAGCAATTTACAATTTTAATATTTCTGGTTTCTGGTTCTAAAACAAAACAAAAATACTGAAAAATATATATATATATTTTTTATATTTTTTTTATAAAATAACATTTATAAACCAAATTGAAAGTAAAAAAGAAAAAAGGTGAAGTACTACTCTGAGAAGTTGTGAAAAAAGGATCACATCCTCTCTCTAGCTGTGTGTTGTGCTGCGGCTGCTATGACATGACCCAGGAAGATTTGTCCAAAATAAATAACTGCTGCCAAAATCATGGACTGAAACTAAATGCCAAAAACTGCATTATTGTATCCTTTGGGAAGTCATCTAATCCCAGGGAACTCCCACATTGAAAATGCACCCCAAAGAGTTGACCCAGTTGTTCAAGATTTGGGAACTTATGTGGACAGTGATTTAACTTATGATCAACATGTACCTAGTGTCATAAGAAAGTATTTCTATATTGCACAGCTTATGAACAAATTGATTGTGTCTAGATTTAGGGATGTTGTTGTCCCCCTATACTCAGGTTCAGTGAGGTACTGTTTTATTTGGTATAATGTTCCAAGTTTTTGATGCATTTTTTTATTACTTCATTTATATGCAGATCAAATTTTATATCTCCAGCTATTATAACACCTAGCAATGTACTATGTGTAACTCTTTGACTATACGTTATTTGAGGAACTGATTTTGAAATCCAGACTGGTGTTCATGTAAGATTTATAGAAGGAGCCTTTTTTAGGACTTAGCAAAAGTTGTGAGCTATCTAACCAAGCTTCAGTGAAAAAGAAGAACTCTTTAGTAACTGTTTCAAATGCAGAGATTGTCAGCAGTACAGATGAGAGCTGAGTCATTTGCATACTGAATGATGGATACATGCATGGAGGCATTGTGGATGTCATTTATGAAGATATTAAACAGCAATTATTCTAAACAGCTATTGAACTATTGGAGACAATAGTGTGATAGGCCTATACACTGTAGCTTTTGTAACAGTTTGTCATGTAAGGCAGTGTCAAAAGCCTTTGATGAATCCAAGATTAGTGAGGAAACTGTCATATTTTGTATTAAGGTAGATGGCATTCACAAATTACAAAAGGACAGTTGTGCTTGGTTTTGTCTAAATCCATGTTGGGTAGAGAGTTCATACTGTTATCTGTGAGGTATTGACGCAGTTAAGTGTAAAAGCATTTTGTAAGATATTTGGGAGGGAAGGATAACAATCGGCCTGTAGTTTGATAACTCTACAGAGTGTCCGCCTATATGTAGGACAGGCTGTAACATTTTTTCAAAATAGCAGGAACATAGTTTTCTTGAACTGATCTGTTGATTAATATGGTTACTGGGTAAGCTACTGCACCTGCAGTGATTTAAAGTTACTCTTCTGGGAGATATCTATGGCTAGGGTGGGGAGTTTTAATGTGAGTAGAATGTTTTTACTGTGGATATGAGGACTGGCTTTAGAGTGAAGCAATTATTGAGGATATCAGTGTACATGTAGCAAAGATAGTTAGTACTGCTATTGGTTTTAATTAATTTGGCAACACTTTGAATGAAGTGAATGTTAAAATTGGTGGCATTAAATTCTGCCAAAAGTTTGGGGGTGGGGCTGGTTGTTTGGCTCTGCCAGAGTGTAGGACCTTATTTATGGAGGCCCAAAAAGTATTAGTGTTGTTTTGGTTAGAATTTTGGAGTGTAAGATTGTATTTTTTTTTTTGTCTGCAGTGACTTTACGTGAGGTTATGGTGATCACTGAATGTCTGCTGACACTGTTGTATTTTCTGTTTTAGCCAGAATTTCCATGCTTTGTCGCTTTTATGGATTAATTGTTTAGTTAATTTTGTTCGCCACTGGGCAGGTTTTACTTTACTCTTTTTTTGCCATGGGAACCATTTTGTTTAGTATATTGAGGAACACCTGATTGAATTCTAGTGTTACAATGTTTAATGTTAGATATTTCATTGTGTTCCAGTTACTTGATTTTAGGGAAGATGTGAATTCTTGTTTATCAGATTTTGTGATGCTGCAAACTACGTTATAGTGGTGTTTTTGTATGATACATATAGGGTACCTATAGGCACAAGCTAGTAGATGATTGCTAAATATGTCTGAGAGAGTGCCTGTAAACGTAATTCTACTGTTATCAGATGCTGGAATCCAGTGTAGTAATGATAAGTTATTGTGTGATTTCTGTTGCAAACGGTGAGGGGTAGTGATAAGTTATGTGAATCTATATTGGTTTATTGAGTGCTGAAATTTGATCATGGTGATTGAGTTCCACTGCATGTTAAAGTCACCTAAAATAATTGTATTCTGGGGGATGTTAATAACTACCCATGTGAGTATATACTTGACTGTGGGGATTTTATTGCCTGGTGGGATGTATACAGTACTGATGCAGATGTTTATACGGTTAGGTCTGATTGAGATAATTAGTTCAGCATTAATGAAATGGGGAATGGTATGTTGGTGAGGGCTTAATCTCTCAAAGGATGATTTTATATTGACTGTTCATCCATGTGTCCTCACTCATAATTCATCAAGAACATGTACTCAATGGGCATCAGTGACTTGCACAGAAAGAATAGCTTGTCAGAGTTTCTAGGAAAATTAGATTTTACAGGCAGTGATACCAGGCTGCTTATGTGGGATGAAAAGGAACAAAACATGATTTGACAGTGTCAATAAAGCACATGATTCCAGCAATCATACCTTATCCTGCACAGAAAGGTCATTCACTTTACAAAAAAGGAATGGAATACAAACCCACTTAATGCTGTGGAGATACAATGCACCTGCATTTACTTCATATCTCTTCAGCAGTTTGTGTGTGGACAATGGGAGTTCAACAAGCTTTAGCAGAGAAAGCCAACAAGTAAATGTTTCATCCCAAGCAGAGAAGGATGACAGCATCAAGAAATCAGACAGAGGCCTGAGTGGAGTCCAGGTTCCAAAAATAAAAGGGAAGAATGCGTCTGATATTATGAAATACTGATACATTGTTATGTGCATTGAAATAAGCATCCAAGCAACATAAAAAACACATCCAAGCAACATAAAAAAAACAGTACCAGACATGGCTTTATCAGAAGTGCAAGAGCCATAATTTAGAGTAATGCAGCTGCAAAAATAAAGTATGATTATCAAGCAAATACAGTACAAGTCAAAACTCACTATAATGTCACTAACATGTTTTTACCAAGGGGACTCCTCCTTGAACCTCCCTGACAAGGAAGGCTGTGGTCTTACATCCTCACTGCTTAAATATACCAACTCTTTGATTGCTGTACATGAAAGTGAAGTGAATTTTCAGCACAGATTCATGAGGATCAAGCAACAACTCTTTCATCAAGTACTGAGTGATCAAAAAAGAAAAACAGCCAGAACAACTTTTTGTGAACCATACAGGTAATTTTTTTAAGGGAGGCAAGCATCCCCAAACATATATACACCTACTCCAAGATCACACAACATTGGAGAAAAAAATCCACTACCAGTAAGAGTTATTTCAGCTAAATTATTTTCATTGATCAACACTCAAGAAAAGAGATGTCGATCAACTGAAACATTCCCTTCAGGACCACAACCAAAAACTACTATATATCCTTATATTCACACTTTGATTCTAATTGTTTCAAGGTTCATAGCTGTCATCCTCAAAATGTCATCAGGAACCCCCTACATTTAAAGAATCCACCACTCATCTGTCTTAACAAAACGAATATGATACTATGCCATCACACTAGGTATTGCAACTAAATCTGCAGTAACTACAAGTCTGACAAGATGCAAATCAAAGTTGTGCAACTATCCAGTAAACTGTACTTGAAAGCACTTGTTTATTTTAACTGAGCTTTGTACTTCTTGGCGGTAACCTAATCCATTTAATCTACATGGCTGGCAAGTTTGAAATGACCACTATGATAGCCATTATACAACAGATGACTATACTTATCCAGTTTAACATAATTTCATATTTTTAGGAACAAAACAAAAACAGATGAGGCTGACCACGGCTGATAAAAAACACTTTATTCACTGCAGTATAGTTAGCGCTTTCACGTTTTAACAACTCTTCTTCAGACTTCAAAACAATTCATTCAAAAGCAGCAGTTTATAAATAAAATTTCAAATTCAGATCAACCAATCAAGGTTGCTAAACAATTACACTTGTCATTATTGTTAAAAACCAACAAATCACAATGCACTATAATTAATCAAGTTACTCAGACAAATAAATAAAAACAGTGTTGTTTGCCATTTAAAAAGCCTAGTAACCATATTATATATATATATATAAAACAAATATTATGAATATGATAAATGCTATAAAAGCATTATGAAATGCATATATAACACAAGGCGGTAAGAAAACTAATGTGATAAAGGACTGATGTAATAAAATACTAGTATAGTTAAAAACTAATGTTTATAGGGGCGTGCTATCAGAAAGGGCTTAAGTGTAGCTTTTTCATTTAGCCCACGTCCCTTGTGTCCCTGTAACCTAATGATCCACCTATTCTCACACTCTTCTGTGTGATTCTTTATATTTCCAAGTCTATTGGTCTTATTGACTATCTGCAGTGCATTAAACCTGACAGTATGTGATGTCCCTACATTCAAAATATGTCTAGCCAGGGCATTATGTTCATCATCCCTGTTGATGGCATATACATGCTCCCTCACTCGTTCTCTAAGGCTTCTATTGGTTTTTCCAATATAGAAGCAGGAGCACGACTGGCAAACTGCCAGATACACTAAATCTCTAGATTTGCAATCAGCATGAAAATTAAAAGTAAATTCAATACCTGTGTCTGGATGTACAAAAACATTTTTTCCAGACATATAATTGCATTGATTGCAGCTCCTACAGGGAGAAGTGCCCTTTCTATTAGACAAACTAACAACCTTATTATCATTTTCATAGCACAATAACCTTTATAAAGATTTTGTGTTTCTATATGTAAAACTGGGCCTATCCCCCACTAACTTAGAAATTCTTTCATTAGTGGTTAGGATGCTCCAGATTAACATTACTATATGGAATGACAATTCTATTGACATTAGTAGTTACATTCCTCAACCCTTTCTACAGGTTCCTGTCTATGATGTCTATGCAAATAAGGTTTTCCTTTGCCTCTCCTAACAGTACTATTAACCTGATAGACATTTCCGGCCTCTTTCATGTTGTAACCCCTTGCTAAAAAATTTTCAACTAACATCCCCTGTTTCAAAAAGAAAGTCTCATCGTCGGTTGTAAGACGAGATCTTCTTAAAGTCTGATTATCTACAATATTTCCATAGATGTGTCGAGGATGCATGCTGGTACGATGTAGAATATTATTTCGCCAACAAGATTTCCTCTATATCTCTGAATGCATCATATCATCTTTTTTAACAATTTGAACATCGAGAAAATCAATCATGTTTGATGAATATTTGTAATCAAACCTTAGGAAATTTGTCGTACCATTTATATACTCAATAAATTCAGGCAATTCATCAACTGTGCCATCCCATACAAAAAACACATCATCTACAAAACGTTTGTAGAATTTGATATTGTTGCTATATTGAGTGTTACTTGTCACATATGTCTGTTCCCAGTACGCCAATACCAGATTGGCGTAAGAATTGGCACAAGGGTTGCCCATTGCAACCCCTTTTTTTGTAGATAATAGATGTTATTATATGTAAATACATTATTATTCAACACTAAATCAAGTAAAGTTAAGATCTTAATAACCAAATCTCTTGACATCCCTTTTTCAATTAAATAAAGTCTAGTATATTCCATACCAGTATCATGTGGAATAGTTGTGAATAAAGATATAACATCTAAGGTGACTAATATCTCATCACTGGATGTAACATGAGTAGAAAGGTATTCACCATAACTTTCTAGAAATTGTTGGGTGTCATTTAATATAACAATGGAATCATCGACTAGTGGTCTGAGGTGTTTTTCAATAAAGATCGAAGCTGGTTCAATCAACCACCCTCCACCTGAGACTATTGGTCTCAAAGGTGGATTGTCCAGACTTTTATGTATCTTAGGAAGGCCCCTGATTCTTGGAATTAAAGGAGATTCAACTAATAGATATTTGTATAAGTCACCATCCACTAACCCACAAAGCAACATATCATATAATTCATGATGTACGTTCTTAATCAACTTATCAAGTAACATATTGCTCAGCACTGAATAAGTGCCATTGTCATCAAGCATAGCATTCATAGTATTAAAATACATATCATGATCTAAAATAACAGCACCTCCTTTATCGGCTTGTCAAATTACTATATTATTATTATCATGTAACTTTTTAATTGATAAAAACTCATCAAATGTTAAATTAAAGAATTCAGGTTTGACTTTAGATTTATACATTTCAAATAAGTCACTTTTACATGCCTTTTCGAAAGCTTCAAGTAAAGGATGGCATGGAGGTATGAAGCTAGATGGTTTTCTGATAGTATTACTAGCTTCACCTGTATTGTTACCAAATAAAATCTTTTAAGTTCACATTCCTAATAAATTTCTTGATATCCACTATAATATCAGTGATATCTACAGATTTAGAAGTTATAAATGAAAGCCCTCGATTCAGCAAGGACCTTTCACTATCTGTTTTCATATTTTGTTGATCTGCCAGTCTCTCTTCACAGGTAAGTTTATACCAAATGCATGTTCTGATCATTAGCATATACTCGGTACAGATAATGTAAAACACTGTTATTTTTTTCTTATATTGATTTTTTCAGTGTCTCAGACAAGGTTCATGGCTGAAAAGGGTTTCCTTAAGAAAAGCATAACTAATAAATTAAGTATCCACCCCCCAACCAAAGGCATGGATAATGATGATAGCAGATGCTCCCATGTAAGCCTCATATCATAAGATCAGACACACCAATGGCTGTGTGACAGCAAACACACAAGAAAATTATGCTGGGAACATGATAAGGACCTGACAGTCACTGAAAAGTAGAAAACAAAAACACGCACAGAAATACAAACACATACATGCACTAACACACACTCTGCACACATACATGCACAAGCATAAAACTGTCTGCGATGTCAGTGTAAAATATTTTAAGTTTACCACTTTTAAATGGCAATGGACTATCTAGTTTATTGTTATCTAAATGAAACAGTCCATGAATCATTCAGCTAACAAGAAACTATGAAAAGTAAAAATGATACATACCAACCTTAATGGAAGATAGACAAGCAGACATAGACACATCACCATCTGGGAATTGTTGTGCTAGTCTGACCTTCATTTCACCAGAATACTAGCAGGACCTGTGTTCATAAAAATATTCTAATAACTTTACAACTGCGGCAGCCTTAGAATGCTTTATTTTTCAGTGTGATTCAGCATATATTAAAATAACTGAGGGCTTTAGATAATCAGTGCCTTCTCTGCTAGTGTCTACCCAAGTCTTTCATTCAAGTCTGTGGCTTCTAGTCAAACAATAGCTCATGCAAATGTCCCTTATAAAAATCTTGCAGTATTATGAGAGTCCCCTTCTTCAGGAAGTAATTACGACTTCTGAGTGCTAATGTTAAGGACATCTCTTAATACGTGATAGCAGAAAGCAAATACAGTAGCAGAGTGATAGACAATTGTTATCAGATCGTCATAAATTACAAGAAATACAAGCTAGCTCCAACAGATGGCACTTGTGAGCTTAACAGAACAGCTTTATAAACCGTGAAAAGGAGAAGTAAAACAAGCCTGCTTGCCTGGCATGCAAGAGAGAGCAAGCTGAGACTCAGACAGAGAAAGAGCTAGAGCGACACACTTAAACACACACACACTTCCACGGACTTCACTGCACAGGGCTGGATGATGGCGGAACACCTGCACAGTCCTTTTCTTTCACAGCTTATGCAATCCCCTTTACATGCTGTAAAGAAACTCTTTGGTAACCAGCAAGAGGAACCACAGAGGAAGGTAAGGCTGTTAGTTACATAACAAATTTGATTGTCACTGTGTAAATGAAGGTGACCTTATAAGCCAGCCACCCTCCCCAGTCTCTGTTGCCCATACTTCAGCTGACAGAAAAAAATAAATCTTCAATTTATATTATTTGTTTCAAATTGTGGCTACTGCTGGTCCTTGTTAACTGGAAGATGTTGTGTACTGGTTTCTAATCTTGTCACAAATAGTAAACTGATGAAAGTGCTGTGATTCATGTATGTGTTGATGCCAAAACAATGTAGAACTCCTGTTGTGCTATGTACATGCTTTAGCACTGAAGGAAAGCTTGGTCGTGGGGTGAGGATACAGTGGTCATCAAAACATGGTTTTGTGATACCTATGATGATGCCCTAAGGTTAAATTTTTGTCTGCGATTCCTATGTTTCTCTTGTGTTGCAGAAATTCAGATGACGTAATATATTTAGGGCAAGACAGATGGTAGATGAAGCACTGAAGACAAAAATAGTTACATTATAAAGTGTGTGTGTGTGTGTGTGTGTGTGTGTGTGTGTGTGTGTGTGTGTGTGTGTGTGTGTGTGTGTGTGTGTGTGTGTGTGTGTGTGTGCTGTTTATGACCAAAGTACAGGAGTATTTTGTACTATAAAATAACTTATGTGCTTTAAATCTGATTTTTAAATCTGTTTGTAACAAAACAAAAGTGCTTATGGTCATTCTCATAAATTAGAAATTAATTAAAAGAAGCCGGGCTTCTTATCAATAGCAGCATAAAGCATGTTTTGTGACAAGGCTTAATACTGATAAGATAGCATGATATGTGGTTACTAAGCTGGTGAAATATGAAAGGTACTGCCAAAGTCTGAACTGATCAACTGCCAAAACAACAGCACAGATCCTTAGAAAAATTATACAGTAATAAGCTTCAAACATCAAACAAGTTAATCTGTTCTCCATCTCTCATTCACTGAACGTGTTTCCTTGCCATCAAAAGAAAGCAGTTTTCATAATTATCTGTGCTGTTGCCTTCAGTGATCTATGCAATGTTAATTAAAATGCAATTATTGATTGTTGTTATTTATGTGTGCATGTGTGCATGTGTGTGTGTATGCATGTTATTAAGTATGCCCACACACATTTTTTTAGAAGAAGCTTTATATTTAAGAAATAGGGCGTGGTGTTGGGGCTTCATCTATATTTGAAATCCCAGGTTTAGCATACCATTTTGAGAATTTTTAGCACACCGAGTGTAAACTTTGATCGAAATGTAATCATTTAAGTGTTTGCTCTTAAGGCTGTATAGAGCCTGTTATGAAGGCTGGAGTTCTATAGTGAAAGGTGAGGCTCAAGGCATAAGAGGAATAAAACAGCTCATAGATTATTGTACTTAAAAATATAATAATCCAAGGATGCTACTAATATCATTCCAGTATTCACAAAAATAATACATTGAGTCAGGTTAGTTTATGCTGTGTTTCATTTATTTTACCACATTGCCCCTCTCTGTCTGCATTCATGAATACTGGATGAGGGTGATAGAGGATGTGCTAATTGTTTGGTGTCTCAACTGTTTCAGTGGACTTGAGGCACAGCTGTTATTAAAGCATGATGTCAGCTTTTCCGTGGCTGTCAGTCAGATCATCTGGGATCTAAGGGTTGTTTTAAAGCAAAGGTCTGAAAGCAGAATACAGTCTATAGAAACCGAATACATACTGTTAAGCATCCTATTGTGAGCTAAACTCTGACATGAAATGAAAACACTGGAGTGATTCAGAAGGGTTCACAGGGGGAATTGCTCAAGTTTTGCATAGCATGTTTCATGGTATAGTTATGAATCCCACAAGAAATGGATACATGTTATAGTAAAGTGGTCAATTGCCACTTGCTAGGAAATCATTCTGTGCTTCTAACATTTGCCCATGTTCTGATGTAGCAATAAAATGAGTTAAGTATTAAGTTTATTAAAACGCAGATGTGTCATATATGTGTCATGTTAAACAATATGCAAAACAGTGTCAATGAATATCTGCTATGTTGTAGGATGCACACAATGGATGAGTACCACTAGTTGGGTCTTCTAGAAGATTCCTTCTACTTTTTCTGTAGAATATGTACCTTGAAGATAGCCAGGAGCTTCCTTGACATTTTAACAACAAAATGGTTGCTTTGTTTTGTGCATGACAACGTGATTTACTACCAGAGCAAGTGAGCGTACCTGATGCCAAAGGAAGCGCAAGTGGACAGGCCGTTCCTTTAGCCTGGGAATATCAGAGATAGCGCCAATGTCTATTACCCTATGCAAAGTACTACGTATCTCTCATTATGAGCTAATAAATAAATAAATAAATATAAACAGTGAAGCTAGATACTGCATTACGGCACATCAAAAGCGGCATACAGGCAGCAAGATGTTCCTTCATTCTCCTATCTTAAGGTCACTGAGCTGAAATATCCATTGGTCTGTCTGTAGCCACTGCTTAGCTATAGCTCCCTGTCTCAGTTTTAACTGGTTTTCTATGATAACTTCTTTATGATTGCCAAATGCAACAATCTACATTGTAATAGATGGATAATATACTATCTTTTTTTTCTGCTACATTGGTACCATTTAGCTCAGAATTATAGATATACATAGATGCATTATAAAAATCAGACTATGGTGTATCTAGAAGGCCAGCATCATAAGCTGAATGAGACATATATTACATATTACTTTCAATAGGGTTTATGAATATACAATCTGTCAAGGTAGTACTAAAAAACTTGTCTCTTTTTATCTGACAGTTTGATGGCTTGCCATTTCAGAAAGGGGTAAAGTTACCTGCTTTATTATGTTGTTTGTAAAACATCTTTCTCCCTGTGCTTTTCTGAGACTAACCATTTAAAGAAGCGAATATTGTTGTAAATCTAAAACTGAAAGCATTTTAAACATTTCAAGTTTAGCAGGATTGTGGTATACAGTGCAACAGACCTACAGAGGTAAGATCATAACAGTTTAGAACAATTAAGTGCTACAACCAGGTGTAAAGGGAGGGGAATTAAAGGATATGTGTGGTGTAGTTTGCCTTGACTTTGTGTGGCATATGACAGAGCAGCAGAAAGAAAGATTAGCAAGAAAGTTAAGAAGTGTGATGTGTGGAGGGGTCACTAACTAGACCAAAGCTATCTAAATTGTAAAGGCAAGAGAGTGGTGGTCAGAAGACAGTTTCAGTGATGGGGGTTGTCATTTTTAGAATGTTTAAAGCTAGTAAAAGAAATATTCCTGTTTGCTGATGACATATAGGCAACAGCTGGGCTCAGTAAAGATAATATGGTACCACACAAAAGGCTGAAAGGGTAATGAAAGTATATGAGGGTTGGGCACAAAATGGTGAAGTGTCTGTCTAAAGCAAAGAGTGACATTTAGAGTCAAATTATTAGGAGGAAATTCAATAAGCAGTCAAGTGTTACAGAGTTCACTGCTAGATCCAGATGTGTGTACTATGTGTGTATCATACATCACAGTCTGACTGGACAGTGCATTCAACCAGGATACTGATAACTTCATGCTCACGGTTATGGTGTGTTCGTCAGAGATGGAAGGCCTATCCACAAAGACACTTACAGCAACCTGCATGCTTGATAGAATAGCAGCAATACAAGGATTTAATGTAAAAAAATGCAGGATTACGGATGTGGGTGGAGAAGGGGAGTCCAAAGAATCCATCTTTGGTTGATGGGCATTCTATTAAGAAGGATAAAAGAGGAAAAGGGTCTCTAGGGGGTTATAATCACAGTTAAGCTAAATCAAGCAATGTAGGGTAAAAGGTTAGTGGTAGTACCCATTAGGATGTCAGAGGCACTTAACTCGGGAGTCAGCTTTCAGGGATGCCGAGGTCATCATTTCAGTGTACAGGGAATATATAAGGCCAAATCAAGAGTCCTGTCTCATTTTCTTATGGTGCCATGAAAGCAGATTACTTTAGTAGAAGGAACATAATACCACTATCACTATCAGTATGGTAAAGGAAACAGAGAGACTGAGATATGAGCAGACATTTGAGATAGTTATATATGTACAGATTAACAAACGAGAAGAAAGAAATGGAACATGTGCAACATACACCCATTTGTTGCTGTCCCAGTGAACTGTGTGACACAGGTCATACACGAGAAGTAGGAGAGCAAGCTTTCTGTGGTATACTGGAAGGATAAGGAGCCGCAGAAATGGAATTATGGTAGTAAAATAAATCTGAACAATGTGGACAGATAGTAGCCTGGTGTTAGGCCACTGCAGGATATAAAAAGAGCACAGTTTATTATTATTATTTTTTTTAATACTGTGGCCCATTTTAAAGGCTTTTTAAACCCAATTCCAGTTTTCAATGTCAGTTTTCTAGTTAGTAGGAACATTACATCAGGTCCCATTGGCCTAGTGGGACTAAGCTGGTCAGCAAGATATAAATAAATTAAATTAAAAAAAATATTGTATTTTTAAATCATTCTTCTCTATCCTGGAAACACACATGGCTTATTTATTTGATAGTAGGTGAGTGGGTCCACAAAGGACCTTTTTATACCTGTGGACCATAACAAAGGAAAACACCAGGACACATGACATTCAATCCAATTAATATATTTGCAATCAGTTGCAAGGTTTGAGTGTAAACAGCTGTTTACAACAGAGACAGAGCAATGAGATTTGGATCTTAACAGGCAACACAATTATGCACTGTTTTAGAGCATGGTTCCCTTAACACAACATCTTCCACACTCACTTAAGTGCATATCCATTCTACACCTACAGAAAAGAGCAGGTAACCCCACCCCCCCCGCTTCAATAGGGAACATTTAAAGCACAGCAGACCAGAAAATGTAAAAGGCTTAGTCACAAGTTTTATGGTGAGATCTTAAATGAGCAAAGGAGATACAAGAACACTAACTGAATACATGGGGATGTTCAGTCATCATCTGTTTATGCGTTAATGGAGGAGGATAATCCATCCACACATAGCAAGCTGTAAATGAGAGCATTATCACAACCCCTCTCCTTGTCTGGAAACTCTTCAGCATGAAGCAAAGCAAAAAAAAAACAGCACAAATGTTATCTAAGTGCTAGTACAGTTAGTCTGCATATAGTTTAAGTAAACTTTTCAAGCACACCTTGATGGTACTGTAGAGGGATAAAGCCCTGACTATGACCTAGGTAAACCATGTTTATTTAGTGGCTTAGATGCTTGATAGTTCAGCCAGGGGAAGATGGGTGTGCCTATCCTGGGATGGATAGTAGTTGTTACAGGTAGTGTCCATTGTAGCCCTGGTGGGACATAAAGTGACTGCTGCGCTGGAGGGAGTGAAGTGGCCTGGAAGCATGTCTGCCCAGGGCCTTGGCTAGAAATGCGTCCTAGGCCACATGTCATTGTCCATCCAGATTTTTATTTTTTATTTTTTTGCCCATCCTGCCTTTTCATACATCATCACATAAAGGAAAGGGTTAGGGCTATAATCTGTTAAACCATGTCGTCTTGAGCAGCAGTGGTGGCCCATTAGTCTACCAGTAGAAACCCTGGAGGCATGTTCAGTCCCAGAGTCTAGCATGTATAAAAATACCAGACAGACCAGTTTCAAAAATCATAGCTAGAGTAGTCAGTGGGCCTTACTGGATAAACTGTGCTGCCATGTCAAACACCCTAAATCTAAAAAACCCTTAAACCTTTCAGGAAAGATACATTTTTCACATACAATGAGAGTGACTACTTATCACATATTTTAAATGTTCAGTGAGTGATGTACATATTACATATTGTAAATGTTTACTGAGTACATATTACATACTGTAAATGTTCAGTGAGTGAGTACATATTACATATTGCAAATGTTCAGTGAGTACATATTACATACTGTAAATGTTCACTGAGTAACATATTACATACTGTAAATGTTCATTGAGTCAGTACATATTACATACTGTAAATGTTCAGTGAGTACGTATTACACACTGTAAATGTTCAGTGAGTACATATTACATACTGTAAATATTCAGTGAGTGAGTACATATTACATATTGCTAATGTTCAGCAAGTACATATGACATATTGTAAATGTTCAGTGATTGAGTACATATGACATATTATAAATGTTCAGTGAGTACGTATTACATACTGTAAATGTTCAGTGAGTGAGTACATATTACATATTGTAAATGCTCACTGAGTACATATTACATACTGTAAATGTTCAGTGAGTGAGTACGTATTACATATTGTAAATGTTCACTGAGTACATATTACATACTGTAAATGTTCAGTGAGTGAGTACATATTACATATTGTAAATGCTCACTGAGTACATATTACATACTGCAAATGTTCAGTGAGTACATATTACATATAGCAAATGTTCACTGAGTATAAATTACATACTGTAAATGTTTAGTGAGTGAGTACATATTACATACTGTAAATGTTCAGTGAGTACATATGACATATTATAAATGTTCAGTGAGCGAGTACATATGACATAAATGTTCATTTAGTACATATTACATACTGTAAATGTTCAGTGAGTGAGTACATATTACATATTGTAAATGTTCACTGAGTACATATTACATACTGTAAATGTTCAGTGAGTGAGTACATATTACATATTGTAAATGTTCAGTGAGTACATACGACATATTGTAAATGTTCATTGAGTACATATTACATATTATAAATGTTCAGTGAGTGAGTACATATTACATATTGCAAATGTTCAGAGTGAGTAAATATTACATACTGTAAATGCTCAGTGAGTACATATTACATGCTGTAAATGTTCAGTGAGTGAGTACATGTGACATGTTGTAAATGTTCAGTTAGTACATATTACATACTGTAAATGTTCAATGAGTAAGTACATACTACATATTGTAAATGTTCAGTGAGTGAGTACATATTACATATTGTAAATGTTCAGTGAGTACATATGACATATTTTAAATGTTCAGTGAGTACATATTATATCCTGTAAATGTTCAGAGTGAGTAGATATTACATACTGTAAATGTTCAGTGAGTGAGTACATATTACATATTGTAACTGTTCAGTGAGTGAGTACATATTACATACTGTAAATGTTCAGTGAGTAAGTACATATTACATATTGTAACTGTTCAGTGTGTACATATTACATACTGTAAATGTTTCTGCCTTTTTTAATTTCTCCAAGTCTTTTGGATTTCTAATACCATGTTGGGAATGGACCCCATTCCTAAGTCAAAGTATGATTAAAGTTCATGAAATTAGTATTGTTTCACTCTTTGATGTTAGCCAAAAGTGCTCTTCATAGCACCCGCAATGTGCCCAGTAATGACTCCTTCTGAAATTCGTACGGTGTTACATGAATTGGTAACATATCTAAATACGATTGTAAATTATTTTTTATAAGACCAGTTGCTCCTACTACTATTGGAACTGTCTGAGTATCTTTCTTCCACATGGCTCTCGTTTCTGCCTGCAGATCAAGGTATTTTATGACTTTGTGTCTCTCTGTACACAAGACACTGTAGTCACTAGGTGTGGCGATTTCAATGATCAATGCTACTTTTGCCTTCTTTTCTTAGACCACTATATCCGGTTTTCTAGCATCTATCTTTTGGACTGTTGGTACTGGGAGATCCCAAGTGATGTAAACTTCATCATTTTCTATGATTCTCTGTGGCTCATGTTTCCAGTGTTTTTCAGCCACTTCAATACTATAATGTTTGCACAATCTCCAGTGTAACAATCTCGCCCCATTATTATGCCTTTCAGTATACAGTCCCTCTGCCATTAGAGAATCACAACCATCAATACGGTGTGTGACTGTTTCCAATTCAGTTCTACAAAACCTACATATGTCTGTTTCTCCCACATGTTCAATGGACTTAGTAAACCAGTGTGTACGTAGCCCACTGTCTTGGGCTGCCAATATTAACCTTTCATTTCTTGATGTAAATTCACCTCTCCTTAACCATTCCTGCATTCATTCTTGATCAACATGAGGCTCTTCCATAAGTTTTCTATACTTGCAACTATATTTATGATTTTTCCACATTTCTTGCCTTCTCATCTGGTCCTTCACCTTATATTCTTTCTTTTGTTTTTTAGCACATTTCAGTTACTGCCTGTTTTTTATCCACTTCTGGTTTGATTTCCATTCCTGCTTGACATCGATATGCTTCTGCTAAATTAAGCAGAGATGTTATCTTAGATTTATTCTCCTCATGTTTCAAAACTTTCACCACATTTGGATCTTGTGAGGTCAGTAGATATGTGTGGAGTCCCAACATTGAAGATCTAAAAATATAATCAATTTCAGGAAGGCCCATCCCTCCTTCAGAATGGGGAATATATAATCTTGGTACACACTGATTTTTATAAATTATTTGGTGAGCATGAAACATCCTTCTTGTTTTAAGATCCAATCTATTCAACACTTTTTGGGGCCAGTCAATCACTCCAAAACTATAAGTTAGGACAGGAAGAGCAAATTGATTTTTAGCTTGGATCTTGTTCCTAGGTGTCAATGCTGTTTTCAGGATTAATTTAAGTCTTCTAAAGTACTCCTTACTGAGCTTTATTCACATTTGTTCATGTTTTATTGCTGATCCCTCATCAATTCCCAAATATTTATATACCCCCTCTTGTTCAAGTTCTTTTATATCACATTCTTTTCCCAAACTGATGTTTTCCTGGTGCTGTAATTTTCCTTTTTTAAAGGTTGCTTTTTCACATTTATCAAGACCAAATGACATTCCAATATCATCTGAAAAATGTTCAGTGAGAGTGAGTACATATTACATATTGTAAATGTTCAGTGAGTGAGTATATATTACATATTGTAAATGTTCAGTGAGTACATATTAAATACTGTAAATGTTCAGTGAGTGAGTACATATTATATATTGTAAATGGACAGTGAGCACATATTACATACTTTTAAATGTTCAGTGAGTGAGTACATATTACAACTGTTCAGTGAGTACATATTGCATATTGTAAATGTTCAGTGAGTAAGTACATATTACATACTGTAAATGTTCAATGAGTACATATTACATATTGTAAATATTCAGTGGGTGACTACATGTTACATATTGTAAATGTTCACGGAGAACATATTACATACTGTAAATTTTCAGTGAGTGAGTGAGTACATATTACATATTGTAAATGTTCAGTGAGTGAGTACATATTACATATTATAACTGTTCAGTGAGTACATATACATACTGTAAATGTTCAGTGAGTGAGTACATATTACATACAGTAAATGTTCAGTGAGTGAGTATATATTACATATTGTAAATGTTCAGTGAGTGAGTGCATATTACATATTATAACTGTTCAGTGAGTACATATTACATATTGTAAATGTTCAGTGAGTATATATTACATACTGTAAATGTTCAGTGAGTGAGTACATATTACATATTGTAAATGTTCAGTGAGGACAACTTCACCAAGACGGTACTTGCCTCAGCAGAAAGAAGGCTACTAATTTAGTAGGTGATATAGTTTTTGTTCAATTTTAGAGTGCAACTAATCAATAATGTAATTAAATGTAAGACAGAAGTGACAGAATAACATTAAAATGTTAGACATAACTCACCATAAGTTTCAGTTCATTTAAAAATAATATTTTCCAGTGACTGTTCTTTAAATCTAATAACTCCCCAGACAGAAGAGATTGACTTAAGTCTGGAACAATGTGGACAACACAAACATGACTTTCAGAAGGGAGGCATACAGTATTTTCTGCTCAAACCAGTTTGCAGATATTTGTGGAATCAAGAATCAACTAAGAACCAAAAGCAAATGTAAAAATATTTTTCAAGTAAACACAATATTCTTGGTAGCATTCACGGTCCATTGAGTTACGTGTGTGTGTGTGTGTGTGTGTGTGTGTGTGTGTGTGTGTGTGTGTGTGTGTGTATTGTATATAAAATATGTGTGTTTATGTTTGTTCATATGCGATTTTAAATGAAGTAATTGCATTTCAGCATGATAGTTCTGAGAAAATAAAATGTCTATTAGCTTAGTAGGCTTTACTGAGAAGATAATGTTGGTCATCAACTTGCAAGCATACCATAGAGATATTGGATGTAGTTTCATAATTTCTGATGCTTCTGTGGATGTTTGCAGTAAAAGAACATGCTGTCAGCTGTTCAGCTGTAGATGAAAGAATGCATCCTTCTTTTGGCACTGTGTGAGACACTTTGTACTATGGACAAATAATAAGATTCAGAGTAATCCTAGAAAATACTTCATTAGTAATAATCATATAGCCCTGGTTTTGCCTCATACTTATGTCCTGTGCCTTATAAAAGGTGTTATTTGTTGACAAAATCACTGATGGTTAGTCAGTCAATGATGCCAGACAGAAGAGTCTTATACTCATTACTCAGAAAATGTATTTTGATGCAAAACATGTTGTTCTATTCATTTTTAAAGTGAATTAGTATAATATTTAAAAAATGTCCCTAATTTTGGGCCCTTCTTTTTCCATTATTTTTGGCTTTGTACCTGATTCTTGGACAAATTAATTCACATCTTGGTAAATTCATCGTGAAATCATGTCGCTAGGATATAAATGTTCTACTGATCTGCAGCCTAGTATTAACCTATGAACCTATAAAGAAGTTGGGAGCCACGCAAGCAGAAATTAAATAACAGTTAAATGGGAGGCACCATTGTCACTAAACTTGCAAGCAACCAGAATATGTACACTGCAGATGTAAGAATCACCATAACCTGAAGAAGAAAGAATATCAATATAGTAATATTGTGATTCTAAGTATATTTAACTTTATATTTTAGATAATGATTCTTAGTATAACCCATTGAAATATTCAAAGTATTTATTCAAAGAATGTTTTTGTAAAATTGACAATTGAGATAAATTCTGAAATATGTGTTGTTTATCACAATCGGCATAATATAGACATCAGCATTTAAAAGTATCAGATGGCTATGTTATTGATATTCTGCAATGTATTAAAACTGGAGTAAAGTTACTGTGTTAAAGATAATATAAAATATGAAACATCAATGTTAGGTTCTGATGATCAAACATGTGCTGCTGTTTACTTAAGAGATTATAGTAGTCATTCAACACTGGTTCTTCCTAGAGAATATTTCCTTCAACCAGCACTTTAATCTGGATAAGATTACTTGGATAAGGTTAAAAAGAGCGTAAATCACCTGATAAATGGACAGTAGAAGTGACTATCAGGCAAACTGGTTTGCTCCGAGGGAAATGTTTTAGAAAGATTAGAAAGTGTGTCCAGAATGAGACTTTATCAACACATATCTAACCATTCTAGGTAAGCAGTCTTTGCATACGCTTCTCCTGTCCAATGAAGTCTAACAGATCATCCCACAAAATTAGCTGTATGTGATGAATTATTTGAAATCCTAATTTATCATTGACCTGATTTTGCTGTAGTTGGATTATGTTCTTTATTTTATTATAGAAACTTAATATAACTGGCATCAGAGCAAGTTATTATTTTAAATTATTTACATTTTATGCAGGACCAAAATACAATAATAAACTGGAACTTTGAAGGTGTTTGCATCTGTGAAAGATATTTAGTAAACAAAAACCTCCATGGACTAACAATGCAGTATATATGTCTGACAGACTGAAGAGTAAATTATTTAACATGTTACACAAAATAATAAACCTTGTTAAAAGTTTGAAATTAGTAAAATTTTTTTGCAGAGAGAAACAGGTCATGTTAGAGGAATATATGAAGCAGAAGAAAATTTAGTACATAAATGGCAAGTAGTAAATATTTTGTTATAGAAAATGAAACCAGCATAGTAAGTTGTGGAAAAAAAGAGGATGGTAGACTGTTTAATGATAATGTCTTTCAGAAACAATGAGTGACTTGGTTTAAAGAATTTCTAGTAAGAAAATCCTCAAATTCAAAGTTTATTTCTTTTTTTTTCTTTCTTATATCTGAGACTCAGAATTATTTAGCTGTCCTATGTAATAAAGCTTGACCTTTTTTCTGTAAACAGCATTGATTACTTTAGATTTTTAAGGCAAGGATCAGACATTTAGTCATCCCTGCTATATTAGGAGGAAATTCTCCTACTGATAGAAAATGTCAACTTTTATATTGTGCATAAAAAAGATGACAGAGAACACCTTAAAATAATTACCCTATAGTCATGTTGGCCAAGTTGTTTATTTCAGAGATTCTTAACAAATCAACTTTATGGCTATTTATAGTTGGAGAAACACTTGCTGATTATCAGCATAAGTTTTGAAAATTAGATACAGTACTTCAGCCATTGCAGCTTTGTTGTAAAAATATTCTTGATATGATAGATTTAGGCCTCATTTGACTTTATTTTAAATTCATCTGATAACCTAGATTGTGACAGGAAGCTGATATAAATGGGTTAAATTTCTTGTGTTCTTACCTGTATGGGGGAACTAGTGTGACCAGAGTTGATAACATTATTGTACCTCCATGATAACAATGGAAGCTCTATGCTGGACCATTTACTATTTAACTCATTATAAATTCCTTGTATGAATTTGATCTTACTGTAAATATTATAGTGTATGCTGATAATGTAGTCCTGATTTGTTCAAGGGAAGCAATGGTAAATACATATGAAAAATTACAGATCACAGGAAGCTATGGTAGGTATAGCTGAATGTTATTGCAAAATGGGCTTTGTAGCACAGATTCCAAATTAGTAAAAGTAGATGTATTTCTTTCTTTTCATACATTCCAAAAGCTACTATTGTAGGCTTACATAAAAGTAACTTTCCATAGGCCTCAAACATACTTGGGTATATTTTGAATAGCTGGTTATTATTCAATACTTGTAGAGATATGCTAGATATATATATATATATATATATGTGTGTGTGTGTGTGTGTGTGTGTGTGTATATATATATATATATATATATATATATATATATATATATATGGGTCCCCTTCAGAATGCCGAAATTCAAAACTTTGAAACCCATATGATCGCAAACCATATGTTGAATCGCATACAGTGAAGACCGGGAGATTTCCCTTGTTCTCGCTGTAGTGCAATCTTGGAGTTGGTATATCTAAGTAGGGTGGTGTGGGGGGTGCAGGGGGGTGAAGTCTCCCTGCTATACACAGTTTAATGTGTGTTTTTTTTTTTTTTTTATGGGTCTAGTTCACATTTTCGAACATTCAAATGTATGATCATATGGTCTCGGCCATATGAATTTCGAACATTTGAGCTTTCAGTTATGTGACATAGATCCATATATATATATATATATATATATATATATATATATATATATATGTGTGTGTGTGTGTGTGTGTGTGTGTGTGTGTGTGTGTGTGTGTGTGTGTGTGTGTGTGTGTGTGTGTGTGTGTGTGTGTGTTTCTTTCTGTATATGTGTATATATATATATATATATATATATATATATATATATATATATATATATATATCTCAAAAAACAAAGTAGGGTTGGAAGCATGTATGAGTAGGAAGCTATTTTAATTGGTATATTTTGTGATGTAAGATTTTTTTCTGGCCAGTATCATTCTTGATGAATGTTGCAATTCATTTACATCATAAACATGACTGGTTGCAAGAGAGTTTTAAGTAATTTTAGACCTTTGAATTGTTAGATCTGAAGAAGAGTTTTACTCGAAAGCACGTTTCTTGTTTCATGCTTTATATTGCATTGTCCTTATTTTATTAAAGTTCTTTGTTTATGTTCAGTGCTGTGGTGAGTTTGGTATTTTGTTTTTTGAGCTATTTATATATGTTCCAGTACCAAACTTTAGTGGCTGGCATATTTTTTTTGGATTATTTTTGTTTGATATATCACCTTACAGCAAGAGGCTCACCTCACAGCAGGAGGTTCTCCGGTTCGATCCTTGGCTGGGGTGCTTTCTGTGTGGAGTCTGCATGTCCTCCCTGTGGTCACGTGGGTTTCCTGCTGGTGCTCCGGTTTCCTCCCACATCCCAAATATATGCTGTAGGTGGATTGGACACTCTAAATTGGCCGTAGGTGTGAGTGCGTGCATGTGTGTGCCTTCTGTGGAAGGTTGGGTGCCGGGCTGGCAACTCGACACCGTAAAACTCCACTGCCAATCATGAGCAGACAGGTGATCCACTGTGGTGACCCCTAACTGGGAAAAAACGAAAGAAGAATAATAATTTTTGTTTAATATATATACATCTTTGCTGACTTAGTTTAGTTGATTATAATCTAGCACTCTAATTACTGGAAAAAAGTACAAATAAATCAGTGTCATTGTATCATGCTATATGTTGCTTTATTACAGGTTTTTCTTATACTCAGCTTTGCATTTCATATAGTTTAATTCAATAACTAAATATGGATAATATAATTAATATATTGCCAGGTCATTTCATTTACAAGGCTTATCAAAGAAAATATTTTATGATATCATATCATTCCTTGCATTTTCTAATTCTTATATAACTCATTTTTTGATAGTTTCCACAGGGTAATACTGTTACGTGAAATTTTCTGAACCATCACATTCTGATGTCAAATGGGAAGTTGCTTTGCATTCTGGAAGTGAAAGACAGAATGAAGCATATTAATTATATGATTCTTTTCTTGTGTCTTTGTTACAGTCCATACATGGAGTACTAAAGTACTTTAGTCCCAAAATCCTGAACAGGACCTAATGAAAAAATAAATTGTATCTTCCTTTCAAACTGTAGCATACTGCATGCTACAATAGCAAGCAGCTCCTATAGCGTATTCTCCACACATGGAGTGCTAAAGGAGCATTTCACTTCTGCCCACAAATTCAGTAAAGGAGCATTTCACTTCTGCCCACAAATTCAATACTGACATTCATTTCTGAATGCCAGTATTGCACTGAAGACCAATCTGCATTTGCTGATTGCACCTCCCTAACACTTTACACCCAGGTCGGCTGCCCCCTTTGCTCCAGCTAAGCCAAGCTACTGGCCTTGATATATAAACATAACACTATCAAGATGAAAACAATAATTTATTCCATCTAGAACCACAGTCATTCTGCTGATCGTATTTCTTACTGAAATAAATCTGAAATATAATATAATAAAATACTATAGGGCAGTGCAGTGGTGCAGCAGTTAGCGTTGTCTCCTCACAGCAAAAGGTTTGCTGGTTCAATTCCCAGCTGGGGTGCCTTCTGTGCAGAGACTGTATGTCTTCCTTGCATTCTCATGGATTTCCTCCGGGTGTTCCAGTTTCCTCCCACATTCCAAACACATGCATCTGGAGCATTTCTGCCCAGGCCTCCACTAAAAATTGGATCTGTCCCAGTTGGACATTCCTGGTAAACAAATGTTAAGTAAATATAAAAGGCAGAGTCTCATAAATCGACTTTTCTGAAAAAGAAATGCTGCCATTTCTCTCTATATATTTGTGAGTGAATTTTACCATCCTTGCAGCAATTATTCCATTAGTTTGTAATGGATGAATCCCTTCATGTCAGCCATCATTATCTTGCACAAATGTATGTTTTTGGCTTCTGTATTGTTGTGTATAGATTGTTCCAACTCCTATGCCTTTTGTATTGTTATTATTGGTGCCCCGTTAATTCCCTTCTAAACCTTTCTGCTATATCTTCAGGTATAAATTTCCACATGCAGACATAACCTCAGTCTTTTATTAAATTATTTTTGTCCTTATAAGACAAAAATTTGTAAGACGAACCCTGCATCTTCCACAGGACAAAGAAGATAAATGTAATTCCTTCAGCCTTCTTTCA
This sequence comes from Protopterus annectens, assembly GCF_019279795.1. Taxonomy (NCBI): domain Eukaryota; kingdom Metazoa; phylum Chordata; order Ceratodontiformes; family Protopteridae; genus Protopterus; species Protopterus annectens. Next base: position 240,112,461 of record NC_056732.1, on the reverse strand, counting down.
TAGTATTGTGGTTCTTGTAAAAGTCCATTATACCGCACCAGCTCTGCTTGTATAGAGCGATAAAGCTCTGACTATGGTCTAGATTACCCTAGTTTGATTAGCTCAGGCACTGAGTGAGCTCATGAATGGGCAGAGAAGAGTGATAAGGCAATGTCTGCTCATACATCTCTCACAAAGATATAGTGTACGTGTCTGGGATGCACTTCACATGGTAAAATCCCCCAAGAAAACTTCAAACCCCACAGTGGATGTGTACTTTGGGGGTCAAGTGGGGAATTATATCACTTGTGGAAATAGGTGACATGCCTTCACTAATGTCTGTTGCCTGCTAAGCACTGTAGCATGCTACTGGGCATGCACACTAGGGTTAGAGGTTAGACTGCAAACCCCCAGCCCCCAAGAAAGGATAATGGCACTGCCTCTGATATTCAATCTACACTGCAACAGGGAGTGACTGGGCTATATGGCTGTTGCCTCCCTGTGGAAGAACTAGCCCAATTGGACAGATGGAGAAGAAACTCAATGATCACTGTGGATGGTAGCAAAACTAGAAGCAAAAAAAGAACTTCATGAAACACTCCGTGTGTGTGTGTGTGTGTGTGTGTGTGTGTGTATATATATATATATATATATATACACACACACACACACATACACACACGCATATATATATATATATATATATATATATATATATATATGGTTCTATCTGACTACGCCGACAAGTCAGTGTATATATATATATATATATATATATATATATAGGTCTACTTGGTTGACTTTTCACAAAGTTGACTTTCATATGGCCGAGACCATATGATCGACTTTCGGAAAGCCGACCATGTAAAGTAAACACAAAAAACACAACGAATAGTTACCTAAAAACTGTCAGCACTGGAGCTACGCCCACCTGCACCCCCTGTAACTTAAGTATACCAGCTCGGAGATTGCACTACAGTGTGGAAGAAGGAAACTTTCCCATTCCGCAGTGGACTGAGATTGCGGTTCCCCATGGTCGGCTTTCTCAGCCATATGAATTTTGACTTTCTGAAAAGTCGATCATGTGACGGGAACCCATATATATATATATATATATATATATATATATATATATATATATATATATATATATATATATATATATGTATATATATATATATATATATATATATATATATATATATATATATATATATATATATATATATATATATTTTTAGGTATAGGACACCAGATGATGTTCCCTTATTCAAAAATAAACTTAGTCATATTAACATATATTACTAACAATATTTTTTTCTTGTTGTAATCATTTGGAATATCATACCCTTTCACTTGAATACCCCCATTCTTAATGGTTTAGCCTGTTCTCCAAAATCATGCCTATTGTCTGTTATTATTCTAACTTCCTTGTCATGGGTGGCCACGGTGGTGCAGCTGTTAGCATTGCCGCCTCACAGCAAGAGGTTCTGTGGTTCGATTCTTGGCTGGGGGGCCTTCTGTGCGGAGTCTGCATGTCCTCCCTGTGGTCGTGTGGGTTTCCTCTGGGTGCTTCAGTTTCCTCCCACATCCCAAAGACATGCAGTAGGTGTATTGAACACTCTAAATTGGCCCTAGGTGTGCGTGTGTGTGCCTTCTGTGGAAAGTTGGGTGCCGGGCTGGCAACTTGACACTGTAAAACTCCACTGCCATTTATGAGCGGACAGATGATCCGCTGTGGCGACCCCTAACCGGGAAAAGCCAAAATAAGAAGATTCTAACTTCCTTGTCATATTACTTGCTTCATTACATAATTGTCTTAGTGTGTTGTTTTCTGATTTCTTTTATCCAAATGCATAACAGTGCATTTGTCTAAAAGAAATTCTAAATAGTTTATGTATTTAGTTATGTCTGAAATTTACATTTAACAGCTGTATTCAAACTTGAGACTAATTTTAGATCATCGGGTCCTTTGCTGTTATCATTTTCATTCTTTGGTATGGCATAAATCAACCACAAATGGCAAAGGCAAAGCTTGAAGACCACAAACACGACAATAAGTAGTGAACCAAACCAAAATAGCGTACAAATTTCTTTAATACACGCTTTCATCTCACGACTTCATCAGAATACCTGGCTTCTATTTTGTATTTACCTGGCTTCTATTTTGTATTTATCTTTGGTATGGCATCCCATAATAGAAATATTGACTCTAACAGAGTTCTTTGGAAAGTTCCTCCTGGATATATTGCACCATTCAGATCTTTCTTTTTCTATCTTTACTCTGCTTTTCTTAGGTCATTTAAGCTGTTCCCTGTACAATGTGCTCCATAATTTTGACAAAATAGTTCCAACATTTGACAATTTAGGATGGTATTCAAAGTCTGGGACTTCACAAGTGTGTTAACAGTCATGTGCAAACAGTGGTGCTACACAGATATGCAAATAAGGTCAGTGAAATGTATTTGTGATGAATACAGAATACACAAAGAAGTAAAAGGTGTAAAGTTCATCTTTCAAAATTGTGAATTACTTCATGAAATTGTTAGTTGTATATGCCATGGCATGTTCAGGCAAGCATGGTTGAACGCAGTCATGCCCAAAGCAATTTAGAAAAGCTGCTGACTACGCAGCAGCTGAGAGGGGTTTTAAAAAAAAAAATAGAAAAGGGGTTATAACTTTGTAGATAGGGGTATCCTTTTGTGGATGCCCTGATGGTTTCATTAAAGAAAAGTAAGGGGTGATAGGGTAGATTGAAAAAAGGTGGGAGGCAAATCAAAGATGTGAACACAAGGAAAACATCAAGAAGGTTTGTGCTGGAGGAGGTAGGAGAGGGTGGGCACTATGGTTTTGTCAGGAGATAGACCCCTCATTATTTTTCAATGTTTTTATATGAGTGGGTAGTGTGGGTGGGAGATAGGGAAGAGGGTGAATGAGAAATGGTAAGGGAAGAAGGGCTAAAGAAGTGCCATCTGGAATCCCAGCCTACAGAGCCTCAAACATGTCCACTGCCAGATGGTGTTGCAGTGGAGGACCCCAAAATTGAGGAGGTAGGGGCCTGTATTGACACGGTAGTCAGCAACAACTGGTAGAGCATTTCTGCTACATGCTGAAGGGTGGCTGCGACTGGCTGAATTCTCCTGTCTGCTACCTCTGCCACTACATCCCCAACCAAATTCCAATGCCCCCTTCGCCAGATTGCACAAGTAAGAATGTCTGCAGGACTGGTACCTGCAATCTGCCCTGTGAAGGTGCCTCCAGATGGGCAGAGGGTGATCTGTCCCTAGCCTGGGAGGTATGTGCCAGGTCTTCTCCTGAGGGATTTGAACTTGTATAAAAAATGGGAGAGAAGTAAAACAAAAAAAGAAAAAGAAATGGCTAAGCAAAATAGGAAAAGAAAAAAGGGGGTGGGGACAGACAAAACACAAAAAGCACAATAGATTCATACAGTACTGTTTTAATGCAATTTAGCAACACAATATTGAAATACTGTAGTAAAATAATCTTTATTGAAGTAAAACTTGTATATGGGGTGTCCTTATCGTTACAGTTGGGGATAGTGATTTGGGATGTGCATCTGTACGGGAAGAATGTAAGGGTAGTGCTTTTGCATATCGGTGGTGAATTGAAATGGCAATGGCTTTTGACTTTCTGAAGGGTTGCATGTTTAAAATAAGCACTTTAAATACAGAGTAAGTATTGAGTGCCCAAAATAAATCAGTAATTATTGCAGTTAATTAAGTTAATAAATCCAGTTATGAGACATTGCTCTTGGTAAGTCTTCAGCTGCATTTGTTTCAGCTGCAAACAGTGTCTACAGAGTACTTTAGAAATCAGTCTGAAAGTCATTACCTTGTCAGTTTTCCGGCTACCATTACTGCTGTCTAATAATTTGTACTATGCACTGTTAAAAAAGAAACACGTTTTGGCACCTCTTACACTTATCAGAAGACCATAGCTCTCAACCTCTTAGCACAAAAACTCTGGGCAAAGCCAAAAATAATAAGGGGACAAAGCCCCAAAAATAGGGACACATTTTAAATATTGCTCTTATAAACTTAGAAAGTTGCTAGAATAAAAGGTCTTGTGTTACTGTCCATTTTCTGAAGGATATAGTCTGAATCTGAAATGCCTGTTATTATGTAATGAATTCAGTCCTCACTGATTCGCTACAAAAATCCAGAAAATCACACATTTTATGAGGAACAGACCAAAATATGAGGCAAAAATCTGGACAGTGTTTGAAAATCTGGACAGTTGAGACATATGCAGAAGACCCAACCAGTTGAATCATTCAACTCTTCTCTTGTTGACATTTATAATGTTATTTCTACCACAGCTATCAGTGAAAGTGAGAAGGATAATCTTGTTTCTGTATTTGAATTTCTTCCACATAAAAACATAAATATATCCTATATTCTCATTAAATATATATTTTTGCTTTTATTTCCCATTTTAACTGTTATGTGCATATATGTGTGAATTATTACAGTACTTTACTAATATTCCCTTGACTTCTGCAGGATAGTAGAGAAATATGAAGCAAGTCTTGTTTTAAAAATGTATGTAACACTCTCTGGTATAGCTGAAATGCAAAAGCTGAAATATATAATTTCAAGGAAGTCCGCATTTCCTTTTCTGCAGAAATGAGTCTAAGTAAAACTGGAGTAAGGCAGCACGTTCTGTGAAGACTGCTCAGTCTCTTATCAAACTAATTCCCCACTCCTCTCCCCTCCCCCGACATGCACTCTAACCAGGGTGTGGTGAGTATCATTTTAGCCATGTTGTACATGCAGCTAGAAATACTTTTGAACAAGCAACTAATTTAAGCAATTGTTTTTACTTATATTTATGTATCGCTCACAAACCTGGCCTCATGTAATATTATCTTTTACAGCTTTTTCCCTGCAATTGTAAACAACAATAAATCTGTAAATGCAACTTTTATTTCTTAACTTTATCATATGCAGTCAGCATTACTGGTGCTCGAACAGTATATATACAGTACATAGTTACCTGTATAGATTATTATTTTAATACTCTTAACTGACATTTCTATTTATTACAGTAGCCTGTAACACGGTACTAATATTCCTCTTTCTTCAAAAGATGGATGTTTGATTACAAATATGCTACTCGTGTTTTATGCATTTCTTTGAACCAATAAAAGTAAATATTTTCAGGTACATGTATCCGAGTCTGGAAGCTCCTGTAGTTATACAATATTTAACCTCCCTTTTTATTTTTGATATAGCTAGGTAGATATGGATATAGTATAGATATATATGAATTAAGAAAATAATTTTACTTATTGTGGGAGTCTGTCCTTCTCGACATAACTTGGTCAACTCACTCAGCCAGCAGGTGACTACCTGTCAAATGTACAGATTTTCACAGTATGTCCAGATTTTTGCCTCGTGTTTTTATTCTGTTCCTCATAAATTTGAGATTTTCAGGATTTATGTGGCAAATTAGTGAGGACTGAATTCAATAAACAATGACAGTCATTTGAGTGTCAGACTTCATATCCTTCAGGAAATGCATGGTAGCACAAGACCTTTTATTCTAGCATCTTTCAAAGTTTTAAATTTGACCCTATTTTGGGGTATTTGCAACCTCATTACTTTTGGCTTTGACCAGATTTTTTGTGCTAGGAGGTTGAGAGCTATAACTGCTGCAGGCCAGCATCACACTTCTACAAATCATCATTACTGCAGCAGCACTGCTGACCAAAGCAGGTTATACCTGTCACAGTTAACAGTTGGTCACCTAACTCCTGCTAGATATCGATTTTTTTTCCATGTACTGTGACACGTGCATGCCTGAATCTTCTCCAGGTATGAGTCATGTAAAAGCTAGAGCATTATTAAGGTCTGTTTCTCAGACCAGCTAGGTAGAAGCACAGCCCTGTGTCTTCACAGGAGCCACCATCATTCCAAGAGCTGGAACCAGAATAACAAAAGTATGGTGAGGGGTGTATTAAGCAGGGTTAGAGCCATTCTCTGTTGGGCGTGACATCACCTTAACCAAGCCATTTTTGAGAGCATGCTCATTAGAGCAGGTATTGATACGGTTGGCAGGTTGGTTGTAACCAAAACTGCTTTGTCAAATATTGATTTTTCTTAAAGGAAAACACTTAACTGTCTTTTCCATGTGTCATAAATTATTAATGCTTATTGGCAAAAGTAAATTTTTTGTACTAACAGCAGTATGTGTCATGCAGTGAAGTGTGACTTTTTTTTTTAATTAAGGTGGAGGAATCAACAGTATTGTGAAAAATTATTTTATGACTTTATATGTATCACTTGTTATATGTATCACTTGTTAGTACTGCGGTGGTGGTGCTGCGGTAGCATTGTCACCTCACAGTTAGACATTGCCCGTTCGATTCTCAGTTAGAGCATCTTCTGTGTGGCGACATGCGTGAATGGGTGTTCCTTCGTTGAAGGTTGTGCATTAGGCCCGGCAAGCCAGCACGTCAAAAATCTACTGCCAATCATTAGCGGACCAGAATTCCGCTGTGGCGACCCCTAAAAGCCGAAAGAAACAAACAAATGTATCACTTGTGATGGTATGACATGCATTGTTGGATGGGCAGAGAATAACCTTCAGATTGCTTTCAACCTGACATTTAGATGACTCCATTTTGAATTTTATGGCTATATTCTCATTTTGGCTAGTTTAGGGCAACCCGCATACCTCCACGGACAGCTTCACAATGCTGTGGAGAGCCTTGGAGTTTGCAGTCATCTGCAGTGCATCCATGTCTCTTTGAAATATGTTAATGTACTGTGGGACACATGTTTACAATCAACAAAATGTCAAAATGCACCAATATACCTCAGGACACATTTGCGTAATACTGCGGTTCATGGACATGCATATACAGTAAATTAGCCTAATATTCATAAGAAATGTGTAAATCATCCGGAATTTATGCCAACAGGTTGGGCTTTGACACATTAATTCACAAATAGTGGAGAGAGGTGTCAAATGTCTTTGGATACTGCAGAATCTCAAAGTAAGGGAAATTATATAAAATAATTATTTTAACAGTTACTGTAATGTTGATTTAAAGCTCACCTTTAGTACATTTTGATATATAGTGTACATGTGTTAATAGCATTGCATAACTGGTAATTTTGGTCAATTTGTTGAAGATGCCAACATATGAAGTACATTGTAATTTTAATAAATGATCGTTATTATTTATTTATTTATTTACATTTGTTTACCAGGTAATGCCCAACTGGACAAAATGCCCTTTTTCAGTGGCGACTCGGAGAGAAAAGCTCCAAAAACATAGTTATACAAAATAAATTATCACAATGAGGTTACAAATCACACAGACATGCAAATAGTCGTTAATAAAAAAGACAATAAAAGCATTGATCCATTATATTCAAATAGCAATTTACAATATCTTTTTTTTTTTTTTTACATTCAGTTGCAGCCAGAGTTATAAAATGGAGGGGTATAGGTTAATTTGGCGCAGAGCAAGGGCATAGCCAGTGGGATAGGAGGTATTGTCTTAGTGCCTGTTTAAAGTTACACGTATAATCAATAGATAGAATTTGTTGTGGAAGAGAATTCCAAATTTTTGCAATTTTGTAGCAGTATAATGAGTCACCATGTGAGTTGTGAGACTGATTTACTTTGAGTAGGACTTTGTCAGCTGACCTAAGAGAATTAAGGTTTTTATAGGGTTGAACAAGGTTAGTTAGCGCTGGGCAGTGGTCAGGTTTATACATGAAAGTGTGGGTGATTAATAGTTGGTTAAGTGTGAGTAGGTTTGGGAGTTTTAACCAATTTAGTTGTTGAAGGGCAATACAGTGATGCACTTTTTGGGGTAGGTTAGATGACAATTTAGCTATCTTTTTATAACCGGAGTCAAGGTTGTTCATTTGTATAGTGTAGTGATTGTGTATATATGGAAAAATGCTTATTGTACTTGAGAAATTTCAGTGTGCAAAGGACAGGAATAGACATGCCCACTAAGACCCTTACATTGTCTCTGTCCACTCTAAAACTATCAAGGATTTTTTGATTATCAAAATTATACTGAGTAATCCTTTGCTTATGTTTTCGCTTTCTTGGCAGGCAAGCACTGCTGGAAGTAAGTGGTTTTGGCCAAGCCAATACAAGGAAGCCTGACCTAGAAATAGCAGATAGTAGATTTTTGCTTGCAGAACAAAACTGATTTTACATCCAATGCCCTCCTATTTTTCATATCACAGATATTTTCCCATCTGACCAAATCTCCTGTATGTTTCCTACAAAGGAGATTGTCTGTAGGCCTGTAAATAGGTTCATAGGTTCATAGGTGTGTACTAGGCTAATGGCCCCGAAGCCTTTACAAACCTAGCCCATAGGATTACCCTGGCATCGTGCCACCCAACCTTAGTTCCCAGTGCCTCTGTCAAGTAAAGCCATGGGAGTGATCCCTGGGGTGAATTTTCTATTTCCCATCTCTGTTTGACATGTATGGGAAGTCTATTCCATAGCAAGGGCAGTCTCTGGGTTATGAACCTGTTCCTTCCAGCACAATCTGTTGATTGTGGTAATGAGGTTGAGGTCACTGGAGCGTGTGTTGTGGAGGGATTGGGATTTCTTTAGATATAGCATTTCTAACAGATGGTTAACATTTCTTTGTAGATGGACAGAATTTCAGCCAACATCATTTCTACCAAGTAATACTCTATCTGATGTCAGTGAGTCATTCATAATTATACACAGTAGATTATTAACAACATCATCACAGTCATATACATTTTTGTGATACTGCATCTAGTCACACAGACATGTTAGGTTTTATTTTTTTAATTACTTTTCTACCTGTTCCTTAGAGATCATGTAAAATCCTCCATTAAATGTGGTTACTTCCTTTTCCATTACTAGAATGGCAATGTGCCAAGTTATAAAAAGATCCCAGTAATAATGGCTAAATGTGTTTACCATTTTTTTTTTCTTTTCCTGATAGTCTTTTCTGTCTGAATCTATTAGGAAAAAGGTCTCCTTTCCTCTTTCATATATTCTAGCAAACTGATAAAAGCCCTACTAGTATCTTTCACATCATTTACAAATCTATATTTGTGTTCTGTTCATGTATTTCATGGTTTGAGTTTACTATCTACTGTTACATTGAAAGTATGAAAATGTATGATATAAAAACTAATAAGAGGAAATTGTCAAAAGTGAAAGCAAACATTTTTGAATCTTAATGTCTGCATTATGTGGCATGATGCAACTCATTAGCTTCAGCTACAAAATAAAAATGTTTCGTATTAAAAAGAGCTTTTCCACTACTTTTAACAATTCTTAAAAAAATCTGATTTTGTAAAGTGGTTTAATGGTATTGCATTCCTCTTAGCTAGCATTTAGAATTTTTCCTTCATATTGTTTCATTTAGCAGTTCATTAATAGTAAACTGTTTATTGTTTATTTCAGCATAATTACTTAAAAGTGAAACCAGTTATGTTTTTTGTTGTTTGTCTTTTCGGCTTTTCCCGGTTAGGGGTCGCCACAGCAGAACTCCAGTCTGCTAATGATTGGCAGTCGATTTTTTTTATGGTGCCGAGTTGCCAGCCCGACGCCCAACTTTCAGCGAAGGCACGCCCATTCACTTATATGAATGTAATAAAAAAGTGAGGTACTGATAACACTGATTTCCGTGCTTTATTCAACATAACTCTGGCTATGCAGTTGCTTCTATAAAGCAAGAACTTAAATGTTTTAATCCTTTCAAGATGGAGACGTTTCTTAAGGAATGCAATAGAAATTAGTTAGACTACAACTTCTGATGCATTCTACTTGTAAGTATCGGATGCCACCATACATTGTGCAAGTCCATGAGCGTTTATGACCTCTGAAATCGAGTAAGCATGCTTTACATCTTGCAAAATAGAAGGAAGCAACCTCACTTTTTTTTATTTCAGTCAGACATGGTTATGATTGACAGCAGTTTGAAATTTAGAAGTGGCTTTTAATCTCAGTTATGACAAATTCCTAACAAGACTACATTGTGTGGTCTAAGCCAGTTACTTCAGCAGTGGTTCACCAGCTACTTAGAGAAAATAATTTTGTGTCTCTGTAAACTAGTACTACCCTTATTTGTTCCAAATGAATTTCACAAGACTCTGTCCTTTGTCCCCTACTTTTCACTTTTTTCTGAATTCGTAACCTCATTCAATTTGTCTGTCTTAATGCTGTGGTGGTACGGCGGTAGCATTGTTACCTCACAGCAAGAGGTTCTCCCGTTTGATTCTCGGCTGGGCTTGGGAGTGCCTTCTATGTGGAGTCTGCATGTCCTCCCCGCGGTTGGGTAGCATTCGAAAGACATGCGTGCGTAAATGGGCATGCATTCATTGAAGGGTGAGCGTCGAGCTGCCACCTCAGCGTTTCATAAAAATCTACTGCCAATCATTAGAGTTCCACTGTGGCGACCCCTTACCAGGAAAAGCCGAAAGACAAACAACAACATTCAATTTGTCTGTCTTACATTAACAAGTTACTGTGTACAAATAACATGGTAGTATGATCCTCCAACCAGTCATTGTCACAAATTAATTCTAAAATTGCTGAGGACCTGGCTCATTTATGGCACAGATGGCAGCTAATTGAACTACAAGTCAGTCTTAGCATGCCATTTGGCACAAACAGGAGCTGGTGTACAACAGCACCAGGAAGTAAAACCAGTGAATTAGCACAGATTTTTTAAATACCTCTAGATAGTGCTTGTGAGTCAGTATAGATAGTATTCTGACTGGTGAGTAAGTGCAGGATTTTAAATATCTAAGGATTCAGCTGAACTCTGCAGTAAGTTTCTGATCCCATACACATAATACTGTTAGTTAGGGTTGATAATATTTAGGTGTTTCAGAGTGGGACAGGTGGTAACCCTACTGTTAGTAGAATGTTTTCACACTGTACCACCTATTATAGTGTAGCTATACTTTTAACAAAAGAAGAAAGAAAATCACTTACAAAACGTATCTTAATCCCCACACTGGAGTAAGGTTTACCAGTTAAAGTATTACACTAGACTAATAACTTTGGGAAACTTCAAACAACACAAAACGTGTTTCATTGCTACTGCACCCAGGAGTCTGTATTACTATAAAACACAGTTGAATTGTATGAGGTAGTCTGTTATACTGACAACAGACTATATAACAAGACTACCTCATATAATTCAACTGCGTTTTATAGTAATACAGACTCCCGGGTGCAGTAACAATGAAACACGTTGGTAGTCTGTTATACCGACAACATACCGCGGTGGTAGTGCTGCCGTAGCGTTGTCGCCTTACAGTTAGACGTTGCCCGTTCGATTCACAGTTAGAGCGTCTTCTGTGTGACGACATGCGTGAATGGGCGTTCCTTCGTTGCAGGTTGTGCGTTAGGCCTGGCAAGCCAGCACGTAAAACTCTACTACCAGTCGTTAGCAGACCGGAGTTCCGCTGTGGCGACCCCCAACCGGGAAAAAGACACAAACAAAGTCTATTATACTGACAACAAAATTCCCGATGGGTACATTAATTTTTAAGCTACTCAGCAAGTGACATTGCAGATCACTGAAACAAAGAACCTGCTCTGTAAGTCATAACATGTACCTAATCTAAAGCACAACTTGAATCGCATCATTAGCTTTCATATTTTTACAATATCTTCCTGTCTTGTTCCAAAAATCAGGAACTCGGTTCCATAGCTGTTAGGAATACTAGCTTTCTTGCTCTTAAATAAACAATTATGTTTGTCAAACCCTTGTGTAAATACAATGATGCTGTTATCTAATTCATGTAGCAGTTAATATAACTGACAATATATGACAACAGATGGGCCTCAACTCTGGATGATGTCTTAACTTTTTTATCATAAATATATCAGACAGTTACATTTAATCAAGCTATACCCAGCACTGCCATGTATTACTGTGTTTCTGCTTTGTATTCTAACTAGGACATAAGTGAAAAGAGACATTGGGCTCAAGTGCACCTACCTGTATAATAAAATATATAAAATAAAAGATTAGGAATAAGGATAACTGTTCAGAATGTCAGATCCTGGTTGTACTAATGCAAAAAAAAAACTTAACAAACATAAAATCCTCTTTCCATAGGAAAAAAACATCCAGTTAAGAGTTTAACTAGATGTTTAGTCAACAATGCATGAGTGTTCTTGTCTGATTCTAAATTGATAATTGAGCAGTTTAAATAGTATGACTCCAGGGGGAATTACCAAATCTGCCTAGGCAGAGATGGTTTGATTGGTGGAAAAAGTAAGCCACTATTTGCACAGCTAATGGAAAGGGCTGTACTTGGTGTCTCCATGTTACCCTGAAGTTACAAAGTCTTATATCATTTTATATTTTAACAGTGTTAGGTATCTCTCATCAACAGTATGTGACAGAAGTGATAAGCTGCCACCTTAACACAACTTAAAGGACCAAAAACTTAAAAAAATAAAATAAAATAGGACAAATAAAGACTGAATCCAATCAGAAAGTAAATATTTGTAAACACTTTCACCCTTAGGCTTCCTCATGTCCATCTCAAGAGTGCATTGCAGTTTTATGAGTATAATGCAGGTGTATTATAATTATAAGTGTGTGTGGGGGGGCTGTGCCTGCTTGCACTGGGCTCATAGTTTTAGAATTTGTTGTGTTCTCTTTCTCTGGGCTCATGCTGCTGAAAGTGTGTTGTGAAACAAAAAAATCTTAATGTTGTTGAAATTATGCAGTGATGCAAATAATCCCAACCCATAAATAATCTTAAATGTAGCAAACAAGACATACAAATGCAAATAGATCTTGGTGGCTCTTTTGCAGAGAGTGTGGTGAAATTATTGTTCCCTTCTGATCTTTTTGTATGAGGTAGAAATAGGCGCTAAGTACACTTGAGACCTTTTGCAAACATTCTTAATTTTAAAATAGTTTTTATAGGGAGTATTAGAAAAGACCATCTTATATAACATTTTGAAACACTGAAATGCAAGAAACACAAAGGTAAACAGATCTTAATGGCTCTTTCCAGGAGAGTGGGGCTTGGGAGGGATAACTGTCACCTTCAGATCTTTTTGTTGAGGTGGGAAAGGCCATTAAGCAAGCCTAAGACCTTTTGCCTCATTCTTTACATTTAGAAAAAGCAGCATTTACAGTGAGTATAGGGAAAACATTTTTATAACATTTGAAACACTACTTCACTGCATCCAGTTGTATAACACAGTTAAATAACTTTTTCAATTTATTTTTTATTTGATATTTGTTGACCGGGAAAGTCCGACTGGGTCAGGAGCCCATTTTCAGTGGAGGCCTGGGGAGAAAAGCTCCATGTACTAAAAACATTTGACAAAATATGATGTAAAAAACACTGACAAAGTTCAAGTACACTGGTCATTGCACTTACATGTGGGTGCATAGCATACAAAGTTACAAGGTATCCCTATTGACAATAGGCAGTCGAGTTTCAATTACGACAGAAGTTTAGGGACCAAGAAATACAGAGATAAATATATTTGTTTAATTAGTTTATCTGAGGCTGATTGTATATATTATAAAGAAAGTCAGTATAGCTGAAGGATATTTAGGTAGACTGCAGGTAGACCTTTGCAAAAGTGATTAAAAGAAAGGAAAGCTTAGCTAAAATGTACATTAGTAAGAGGACTAGCAGTTAATTAGAGAAGAGAAAAGGGGGAGCTTAAATATTTGTGCTTAGGACTCAATTAGTCAGGCAGCTGTGTATTTAGAGGAGGGGAGAGGGGAAAAAATGAATGGTAGGGTAAAGTAGGACAAAGGGAAAAGGGGGAGGAAGGGGGAATTTCAAAATGTTTTGAAACATAAAACAGACAATTCAGATAATTCAGTATTATGTATGAAACACATGAGCTAAATCAGTTATACAATAATCCATGAAAAATGTGATGGAAATTTTCCATAAAAGGTCCATGAACGACAGTTAAACAAGCTTGGGAAGTATTCCAAAAGCAGTTCATGAACCAGAATTGTCACCAAAGTCCACAGTAATATAAAATAGGTGGTTTTAAACATTTACTCCAAGCTTAAATGTCCGTAGGCTTGCAGCAAAGTTAGTAAAGGGCTTTATGTTAGAATTTTCTCAGGGTCAAAATGCTTTAGATTGAACTGCTGGAGTTCATTCCCGGTTTGGGCATTGAGTTTTTTCTGCTATTTTATCTCCATTTTCTCAGTCATAGCATTTTTGTTGCCTACCAATGGGCCCATCTCTAAGATGTCTAAAATGTATAACTTGAAGCCATTATGTACAGGGAAGTCTACCCAGGGTTTTGCCAACTGATGTGTAAGTCTTTATGCCTTATGTCAGAGAGGTGACGTACAATTCTTCTTTTAAATTTACTGATCATCTTCCCCACATAAAAGGCATTGCAGGCATTACACTGGGCACTGCATATCCCAAACTCAGTATTACAATCACCTCTTAAGGTGCTCCATATTCTGTTCTTTAGCACAGAACAGTTGGTTTGTGTTGCTGAGGTACTGGCAAAAGCGACAGTTAGAAGGCCCACAACTGTAGGTACCTGTGTTGGTGATATCACAACAAAATTGCTAAGTTTGTAACTAATGCCTCCTACTCATCCCACCACTGCTTATCATTACACAGCCTAAAATGGCTTGAACTCCCCAACTATCTCACCTTTATCCAACTAACTACAGCTCACAAACTCATTCATAATCCATCCATGTGCCCTGCTCTCTCTTCTATACTTACTTTATACCATCCTAACAGACCACTTTGATCCAACAACCAACTGCTTGTAAATGTAGAAAAACCCAAACTTTCGGCTGGCCAGATTCTTTACTCCTTTACCATCACAAAACGTTGGAACTCCCTCCCCTCAACACTTAGATCCACCCGCTCTTTAACCCTGTTCAAGACATATCTGAAACTACACCTCTCCTCGTCTTGGCTGTGCACATGTGCTAACACCACATCTCATATAACCTAACTTCAACCATCACAACTATTCTCTCCCCCACGCTAATACTCTGGAATCCTCCTTTCACATCCACCTGTCGTTTACTTACTCTGCCTCTCCATCCTGTCCACTTTCCTCTTCTACTAACCCTCGTTGTCCTACCATTGATCCCTCCAGTCTATTTCCTTCTTTCCTAACCCTTACAGACCTACCATTGAACCAGGCGAGATATTCAGGTACTCTCACAGCCTACCTTAATATCATGCCACCACTTATATCAGCAACAATATCCACCGACTTTCCTGATTCCTGCAACAGGAGTTATATAGCCTTTCTCTCAGCTATTACACCTCCTAAATGTGTGAAAAGTTTAAGTACCTAGACTGTGATTAATTCCTATATCTGCTGTGCACCCACTGCATGAAGTGTCCTATATACATTTTGCTAGCTAAAAACTATTCATATGGAATATTCTCATGTATATACTCTGTAGTGGTTATATAATGTTTTGTTTTCAATTATTAAGGAATTCCCAATATTATTCTAGCATGTCCAAAGGTCAGTTGTCAGTCTCCTCTCCGGTCCAGCTGGTGAATCTGGGAATCTTGAGGCAATGTTATAACTGCCTCATGTACACAGACAACCCTCTCCTCCTCCCACATAACACAAATACTTGCGAGAAATGCAGCTATTTAGCCAAACTGAAGGCTGAGCTCTCTCAACTCAGGACTGGCAAGACCAGACAGGAGGAGAAGGCAACTACACACACCACAAAACCAGCCTCACATAATGCTACCACACCACTGAATCAAACACATAAACACACAAAGACATACACGGAGGCTCTGAGTAAAAATTTACCTAAACAGCAGAGGCCTCCAAAGCAGACACCCAAACAACTGCTACCTCAAGACACCCCACAAGCAACACATAAACCACAAAAGCAGTGTGCAAAGCAGTCACAGCACGTAAAGCCAAATACAACACCTAACATACTTGTCATAGGTGACTCCATAGTCAGACACACTGACGTCCCACTCACCAGGCTGAACAAGGAGAGGGTCACAGTAATCTGCCTATCGGGCGCTAGAATCCGCCACATAACACAAGCACTCGGGTCACTCCACGGTAAGTACAAATATGACACAGTCATTGTCCATGCTGGTGTGAACGGCCTGAGAAGTACCTCCCTGGACTACATGAAAAGAGACATAGAGGAGCTCTCTGATTATGTAGCCCAGGCAGGTATGACCCTAACCCTGAGCAGTATCCTTCCTTCACCAAGAATGATGCCACAATATAGAGACAAGATTATCAGCTTTAACAATTGGCTTAATGTCTGGTGTCATTCAAAGGGAATCCAGTGTCTGTCTGCCTGGGATGACATGCTTGACAAGCCACGCTGCTCAAGGGACGGCTTGCACCTGTCACCCTGGGATTCGGATATTGGCTAAGGCTCTTGCCACCCCTATAGTGCCTTTTAGGCAAGGCTCAAATTCTAAACCTACCACCCTAGAAAACAAAAATGGGAAGAAACTGAGGGTAATGCTGCTCAATGCCAGAAGTCTAAATCTCAAAATGCACGCACTCGAGGCCCTTCTCAGTATGGAGAACATCGATGTCTGTGCTGTAACTGAAACCTGGTTCAAGGCTCCTGAGAGCACCCCGGCACTATTAGGTTTTACCTCATATCATGCATTCTGGCCCCAAAACCCGGACCACACCACAAAAGGGGGGGTGTATCCATATTCATAAAGGATACCCACACCTCCAGGTTGGTGGCAACGCATGAAGCTTCAGAAACCATCCAGGTGCAACTAACCATAGGCAAAACTGCTCTACAAATTATAGCATGCTACAGGCCACCCTCTCAAACTCAGGAACACCACACAGCCTTCCTGAAGACACTGGAGGGTATAAATGTATCTCCAAACACCATCATATTGGGTGACTTCAACTACCCGAATATAGACTGGGAACATTACTCAAGCCCTAACTTTCTAGCCCAACGGTTCCTGGAGTTCATAAATTCAAATGCCATGGAACAGCTAGTCACTGTTCCCACGAGAGGAGAAAATATACTAGATCTCATTATCACAAACATGGGGACAAAATGCTCCACACCGGAAGTATATCCCTCATTGGTGAGATCTGATCATAAACTAATCTCACTGGAAATCCACATCCCCAGCCCACCCCAAACAAAAAAGACCACAGTGAAGAACTTCTCTAAAGCAAACTTCACACTACACAAGACTGGTGTGGTATCCTTCAAGGCCCCTGAGACAGTGGAAACCACAACCCAAGCTGCAGAAGCCCTTACAAATGCCTTCTATGAACACCTCCAGGACTGCATGGATCAGGCAATCCCAAATAAAACCAAGACTCTTTCCACAAAGGGCAAACGTCCAGTCTGGTGGACCCCAGCCATTAACAAACTTTACAATAAGAGGAGAAAGCTATTACATGATAGAACAAAATCCATAAAAGGGAAGTCACCCCTGATCATTATTAGTAAAAAATACGAGCACTCATAAAATCAACTAAGGCCAATTTTGAGAGAAAAATTGCCATGGATTCAAAGGACAATCATAAGGTCTTTTCAGCTATGTTAGGAACCTGGGTGGAAACTCCCAGATATGCTCAGAATTAGTCCAAAATGATACAAAAATCACTGAACCCACAGACATTGCCAACATACTGGCAGACAGGTTCAGTGCAAACCTCAACCCCCTCTCCCCCCCTAAAGGAGAGATAACTATCCCAGCAGAGTGTAGCCTCCCAGACATCTCAAATGCGCAGGTGAAAGCTGCTCTCTCTAAAGCTAAAAACACAGCATCAATGGGACCGGATGGTGTCCCTGGCTGTGTGCTACACGAGCTAAATGAGGAATTAAACCCGCACATAAGGCAGCTGTTTAATCTCAGCCTTACCACAGGATACGTGCCCAAGGAGTGGCGTACTGCAACTGTGGTCCCACTCCACAAAGGTGGTGCCTCTACGGACCCTGGTAATTACCGCCCCATAAGCTTAACAAGTCTAGTCTGCAAAGCTATGGAGAGGATCATAATGGAGCTCATAAACAAAGATATAGGGGACTTGCAGACATTGGACCCGACTCAGTTTGGCTTCGTCAAGGGAAGATCATGCCTTTTGAACTTGGTCGACTTCTTCGAAACAGTCACCAAGGCCATTGATGAGGGAAAGGCAGTCCATACAGCCTACCTTGACCTTGCAAAGGCTTTCGACACAATACCCCACTCGGGTATTGTAGAAAAACTACCAGCTTAAATGTAAACCCATATGTCACAAGATGGGTTGCAAACTGGCTTAAGGACAGAACCCACAGGGTTAGAGTTGCTGGCGCTATGTCAGACTCCAAGCCGGTCACAAGTGGTGTCCCACAGGACTCGGTCCTTGGCCCCTATTGTTCGGCATCTACTTCTCAGAAGTACAGGCCAACATGGGAGGTCTTTGGCTGACAAAGTTTGCAGACGACTGCAAACTGGGCGCCATAGTGGAAAGTGCATCGGACACGGATATCCTTCAGAAGGGACTCACGGAAACAGATAGCTGGTGCCAGAGCCATGGCCTGAAGTTAAACGCCAAAAATGTATAGTCATACCCTTCGGGAAAAACAAGGTAACCCCAAGCTACCATATAGGTGGCAATCCACTAAGCACAGAAGAGGTTATCAGGGACCTGGGGACCCAGGTTGACAGTGGCCTTTCTTTGACACTCACTTTGCTAAAGTGGTTAGAAAGACCTTCTACATTGCCCACCTGATCATGAAGGGATTCACATCCAGATCGAGTGAGGTCATTGTTCCCTGTACTCTTCACTTATCAGACCAATGATCGAGTACAATGCCCCATTCGGGATGTATCTCACCCGACATCTGCAGCAATTGGAGAGACCCCAAAAGTTTCTCACCAAAAGGATAAAGGGACTCCAAAATCTGTCATATGCTGCCAGATTGAAGAAACTCCAGCTCTATTCAGTCGCATACTGTCTGCTCAGAGGTGACATGTGCCTGACATACAAGGCCATGTCCAACCCGGAATTAATGGACATGCTCCACCTCAAAAAATCCAAATCCACCAAAACCACTAGAGCAAGCGACTTAAACCTTAGCACGGATATAAATAGGACGTGCTGGAGGGATAGATTTATCACTCAGAGACTTCCTATGCTGTGGAATAGAGTCCCGGTCCATGTGAGGCAGAGCACCTCGCTGGCTCTGTTCAAGAGAAATCTTGACCTGTGGATGGGAGATCGTAGGTTTACCCCGGGAATCATCTCTGTGTCACTGCTGGACAGAGGCACAACAAACTAATGGGTACAGTATTTTTTCATATACTTACATATTTACATATTCATGTAAGCCACAAAAATTCGGGCTAGGCTTATAAATGCCTTGGGGCAGATAGCCTAGTATAAACCTATGAACCTATAATATCATTGATTTGAGAATGATTACTTATGTACTGTTTTTTTTTCACCAATTGTATAAGCTACCAATAATATGTTCTAAATATCTTTATTAATGTAAATTCTGTATTGTATGTGAAATGTCTTTTATGTGGAGCTTTTCTCCTCGAGACTCCAGTGAAAATGGGCACTTCTGGCCCAGCTGGACCATCTCAGTAAACAAATACACCTAAATAAATAAATAAATAATAGCAGGTTTGTTTTTGCTTTCTAACCAGTTCCTCACACTTTGGCTTTTTTTTAAAAGCGAAGGTGTGGCCTGGCCCCAGGATTTTTTTCTACTCACTTGTTATCTATTATAATACCCCAATTATCAATAATCATTTTCTTGATTTTCTTATAGTCTTTAGAGAAAGTCAAGGCTAGTAGTTTGTTTTCTGTCCTCCTCTCTGTGATCTCTGTAAAGATTATTGTACCATCTAATGAGCCATACTAGTGGGTCATATAGGGTTGGGTCATTATTTACTTTCAGGGCTTTAATCAGATCTAAGATTATCCTTAACATGGTGTCACTGTATCCCCTAACAAGGAAATCTCTTTCTAAATTCCAGAGGTTGGTGGTGAGATCAATGGTTCCTTCTGACACTCTGGCCAGCCTCATCCCATAGGACTTGATCACATTCCACTTAATAATCTACAGGTGCATGCTGTGGTTATGTAAACGCATGTTAACACGTGTACAAGTTATTGATAAATCTTCCCCCATTGAGGTCCTTGGAAAACGTTACATCCCAGAAGTTGACTGAGGTTTTACTATAGCAGGTAATAAATTTGAGAAATACAGTGGTGTTGTTGATATAGTTATAAAATTCTTCCAGAGACTTTCCAATCCCACTCCAAGATGATGAAAATATCATCATAAAGTGCAAATAATCCAATGAAATAATTTTCCCGCTTACCAAGTACCACATTAGAGAGCATATAAAATAAATACACACTGCATTATTACAGGAGGAGCAGGCATGGGTGCCGGACCCATAGAGCGAAGGGGGAGGGGAGCCCCCCCCACTTTTGCAGATCATCCATACCTCCCAGCTGTCCCATATTACGTCTTTATTTTTGAATTATTTTAGTTTTCCGCACTTCCATATCTCTCAACTGTCCACGATGACATCAGCTTGTCCAGCCTGTCGGAGTTGAGCTCGCAGCACGTATGGTTTTTGCGAGTGGGAATGGAGGGTTTATTTAGCTGTGAAGGATTTATTTTGTTAAGCTGCCTGCTGCCGGGGGATGGAGGCAAACCGCTGTGAAGGATTTATTTTCAGAAGCTAACTGCTGCTATTTTCAGAGTAAGTAAGCTGCCGCCGGAGGATGGAGTCTGGACTGTATTTTCAGAGTGGTGTGTGTATGTGTGTGTGTGTGTGTGTGTGTGTGTGTGTGTGTGTGTGTGTGTGTGTGTGTGTGTGTGTGTGTGTGTGTGTGTGGGATTTGGGGTTCAAGTAAGGGTTAGTAAGTAGTGTTGTGTCAGTTGTACGTTGTGTGTATTCTGTGCTCTTTGTCATATGTAGTAGTACTAATAGAGAAAAGCTTTTGTAATAACTTAATGTGTAGGTTTAGGATTAAAGGTGGGGCAGAGTTAGCACAGATTTGTAAGATAGTGCAGGGGAACAAAGCCTTTTTGTTACTGTCAGAGACCTTGAATGTGGATAGGGAGCCTACAGATGCCCCCCACCTTTTTTCTCGTGATACAATTACTCAGTCTATACAGACTTGGCAGGAGTGTAAACCATACAATCAGAAAATGTCATTGCCATGGTAGACTAGTCCATTCTAAGAAAGTTGCCAAAGCTTTATTAGCTGTAAACGTCTTCAGATGGGCTGTTCTTGGTATCTTTACAGAAATAGCTTCACTTAATAGAATCTAATTTACAACCTGTAGTTGTTGTAAGGATGTCTCCAGACAACAAACCAGTTATGGTCACCGCAGGCATAGCACAGGCATGAGTTCAAAGACATTTATACTCTAATGTTAAGCTAACAGCTTTAGAATAGATAAAGGATTTCAAAAGGAACTTTTTCCATAAGACGTAAGACTCCAATTTCTTCTACTTATTTTTGGAGAGCTGTAAAACTTCATGTAGATCATTGTTGCACCTGAACTGCAGTCCTCTTTCTAAAATCTGTAAGCTTAATTCTGGCAACTTAATTCAGTATGTATTTTCAACATGCTACCCTTAAATACAAACTCCTAACCAGCTGATCTCATTTTTTCTGTATTATATTGTCTGTTGGCATTAGTTCTGCTTAGGAAAGTAAGTATAATGTATATAAAAAATACATACCAACAAGATACAACAAGGTTTAGTGTCTCATCCTCATACTTCAATGGAGAAGGTTTGTTTAAGAGCTTAGTTGGGGAATTTGTCTTTCTCTGTTTGTCAAAAGCAGCTGCACAATCAACCACACCGTCCTTTCTGATTAGTCATATAGGTTCACAGGTTCACATGTACATTTTGGGCAACTGAACTGTGAGAATGTTAGCAAGCCTAGACTTACATTCCCATGGTGGTTTTTAGCCATTCTATTTTGCATTCTAATAACCTAGAGATTGGCTCAACAAGGATATGTTGAGACATTTACATGTTTTCCCTATCCATGATGGACAGAGGTGCTAAACTAGGGGTCAATTTGTGGTTACCCATCCAGTCATCCTAATTACACATGAAGAGAGGAAGAAAAATACTTTGCTTTATGTGGAATGGAATATTGATTCATAGAAGTGATAGTCTCTGTAATGTAAACCTATCCCTCCAACATGTTCTATTTATTTAACAAAAGATGAGATCCATTGGGCAAGTGTTTATGGCACCACTGGATTTGCAAATGTGTAATATGGCTGTCAGAACAGAATCTGTTGAAGCTGTATACACAAGGGAGAGGTCACCTTGTAGTGGCCTGTATGATAGTGAGAAGAGGGGTAAAGCTTTGAGACAATAGGTTTTACAGTTTAGGCCCCTGATTTTTAGTGAGAAATCATTGTGGTTGTTCCAGTTGTGATAAGTGTTTGACATGTACATTCCAAAAGGAGCATTTTGCTCAATGATCAGCCTAAAGAGTGCTGAGTACAGTGGAACCATTGCATCCCTGGAGCTGGATGCAATACATTTAGCTTTAAGCTGTGCAGTGAAGAAGGACTTACAGCAATACATACATTGTGATCAAAGAACAGTTCATTGTCAACACAGGTTCCCAGATCTCTACCTAGGGGGATCAATTTTCAGTGGTATGTAGGTTCCCAGATATCTAACTAAGGGATCACTTTTCATGGGTATGTTGTTAAGAACAGGAGCCATGCTTGTCAAAGGATATGGTTAAGTACAACTTGGCATTTATTTTTTATCCATGGTTTGTCTCCAGCTATTTGTTTAGAACAGCCCCTCATGGAAGATATCTGGAGAGGTTATGACTGCACTAAATTTGCACCAGATGGTTTACATATTTATTTTTGAATTTTGTGTGTGTGTGTGAAAATGCCCAGGATACATCTGTTGGCTAGAAGTACTCAGGCTCAAACCCTGTACCTTGGGTACAGGTAAAAAGAGCCTAAAGTCCCCAGCCACCATCACTTGTGAATTTATGCCTCACATTTTTGTCCTGTTCCTCTGGTTTTCAGGAGTGGTAAAACAAAACTTTTTATTCTAGCAATTTCCTTAAGGTTATAAAATCAGTATTTGAAATGTGTCCC
Organism: Protopterus annectens; assembly: GCF_019279795.1. Lineage (NCBI taxonomy): Eukaryota > Metazoa > Chordata > Ceratodontiformes > Protopteridae > Protopterus > Protopterus annectens. The sequence continues at coordinate 240,089,357 of NC_056732.1, read as the reverse complement.
TATTTTGGGGCTGTATTCCCCCATTATTGGCTTTGTTCTGTATTCTTCTTCTTCTAAGAGGTTGAGAGCTATGGTGAGAAGTGAATTCATTAAATGATATGATAGCCATTTAGGTTTGTCTTCCTGTCTTTCAAGAAACTGCTGGTTTAGCTTAGTGGTATATTGCTCTGACTGTAGTGCACAGGGTTCTGGGTTGAAGACTTGGCAGTGAAATGCATGGTGGTAACACAGCATTTTATGTAAGCAACTTTCCAAAATTATACAAGCAATGTTTAAAATGTGTCCCTGGTTTTTGGCCTTTTACCCCTCCCCCCAATTGGAAATAAGTTCAAGAGGCTGTGCAACATGCCTGTGGCTTACACTACTGTGATTCTGCATTTATATATTGTGTGTAGAAGTAGATTTTTATGGAAATGTTCTGAATAGGGCAGTTTTGTCATTATTGGTGCATGCATTTTGCTTCATTGCCTACTGGAAAAATGTTCAAACAATAAATTTAAAATGCAATTGTGTGTGGAAGTAGACTGTTATCATGGAAAATGTTCTGAATAGGGCAGTTTTGTCATTATTGGTGCATGCATTTTGCTTCATTGCCTACTGGAAAAATGTTCAAACAATACATTTAAAATGCAATTGTGTGTGGAAGTAGACTATTGTCATGTAAATGTTCTGAATAGGGCAGTTTTGTTATTATTGGTGCATGCATTTTGCTTCATTGCCTACTGGAAAAATGTTCAAACAATACATTTAAAATGCAGTTGTGTGTGGAAGTAGACCTTCATGATGGAAATGTTCTGAATAGAGCAGTTTTGTCATTATTGTTAAATGCATTTTTGTTTCATTGCCTACTGGAAAAATGTTTAAACAATAAATTTAAAATGCACTCTAACTTAAGTCTAACAAGTGTGCTGTATTATACAAGGAATATAATTTAATACAATCAGGAAGGTGAATCAAGGAATGCATACACGTATACACGGGCTTAAAATGTGTTTTAAAACAGCCCAGAGGAAAGTGTGAAAGGTTCAAAATCATGGGCAAGTTATAAGCTTTACTCTTGTAATCAAAGCAATGGATGAAGGTAGAACAGTTCACACAACATTACCTTGACCTGGCCAAGCCTTTTGACACAACCCCCTACTCAGGTGTAGTACAAAAGATGAATAATGTAGGAACAAACACTTACATCACCAGCTGCATTGCCAACTTGGCTGACAGGATGCAGGAGATCAAAACAGGGGAAGACACCATTCACCAATGGAGTCCCCCAAGGTTCGGTGCTGAGACTTTTTCTGTTTGGTATATACATCTCAAACGTAAAAGGAAATACCAAAGAGCTTTGGCCATCTAAGATTGAGATGACTGCAAGCTAGGAGAAGTTATTGAATCCCCAAATGACTTAACCATCATGCAGGAAGGTTTGTCCCAAATAATAACTGGTGTGAAAATCATGACAATGCCCTCTGAGAAGTGAACCAATTGTGTGGCATTTGGGAACTTCTGTGTACAGTGACCTAACTTTTGACCAACATGTGCCCAGAGTCATAAGAAAGCCTTTCTATATTGCATGGCTTATAAACAAATTGATTGTGACTAGATCTAGAGATGCTGTTGTCCACCTTTACAAAGCTCTCATTATGTCAATCATTTTGTATAATGCCCACTTTGGCATGTATCTGTCCAGCCCCATGCAACAATCGGAATACCTTCAGAGATACCTTACTAAAAGGATACAAGTCCTAAACAATAGGTTTTGCATGGACCACCTCAAAGGTTTATTACTATACTCAGTATCCTACAGAGTGCTTAGAGGTGACATGTCTGGCGTACAAAGCATCCTCCAACACAATACAGATGGACCTACTGAACATCAGCAAGTCAAATGGCATCAGAAATACTCAGTCCAGGTGTCTAAACTGAATGTTGTGGAGAGATGGATATATATCACAGAGGCTACCACTGTTCCGGAACAGACTATCCATAAAAATAAAGCAAAGCTCATCCATCCATATTCAAATGCAACTTGGATCTAAGGATGGATAATAGAAAATGTACTCCAGGATTTCCCCTCATGCCACTAATGGATAGAGGCAGTTCCTAAATGCTGCATTTCTTACATGGCCCCCTCAAATTATCTATGGTATGATCATAGTTGTTCTCATTAGGGTTAATATACAATTATCAGCCATGGGGATAGCTAAGACCAATCAGAAAATATTAATTCAAGCACCAAAAGGGAATTGGCAAAGCTTAAAATGTCCTCCAAGTGAACCTATGTTGTGGTAGCAAATAGTTATAAAAAAATTACCCTTTTTAGTTCACTAAGTGCCCCTGTCACCCTCCACCCCCCAGTTTTTAACAGCTTCCGGCGCCTATGGGAGCGGGTGAGAGGGGTGGAGATGAAGAGAAAAGCCAAAAGTGGAATATGAAACATGGATGGCAGCTAAAAGAGGTAGTATTCAACAACGATTTTAGAAAATACTATGTCACAGAAAAGATAGTGATAAAGATAGAAAAGATAAACACAATGGAAAAGCAGTGGCACAGAGAAGGTAAATGCACGTTAAAAATGTTTAAGGTATACAGTCTACCATTTGGTTAATGACATCCCCTGGAATGCAGTCTCCTTGCTACTATATCTCTGAACAGACAAGTCCCAGGAGTGTTTACTTTGTAGTATTGTAAGACCACAGCAGTGTGATTACTGTTCTTCATAGGGGGGGGGGGTTCACTTTTCCTCACTGTTGTGTGACTGTGGAGTCAGTATACATAGAAGCAAAGGCATTGTGGGTAATGAAGTCATCACATGGAGGGTTATAGAGGGTGGCTCTCTCCTGCAAGGAATATTTTTGTTTCTTTTGTTTTGTTTACTACTGCTATCCACAGGTTTGGAATGTGGGGCGCCACAATTTTGACTCGTCCCGTTTGCACTTAGCAGGTTTTGCTTCAACTTCTCATTGAGGGCCCATCTAAGACAGGTGGAAGAAATTATAAGACAAAAGTAAGAGCAGCAGAGCAGAACTAGCTGCAGTTGTAAGGTTAGAGTCACCAGACCACAGGGCTTATTCTTTGGCAGGGTCTTATGCTTCTGTGGGTTTTCCCATGTTGTGCAGCTCTCTCTCCTCCTCTGTATGCAGCACATCAGTAGGTCCTTCCTGCATACAGACCAAGAAAAGGAGGCAACAGTTAAAAAGATAAAGGAGAGCTTTCAGAGTGAAATCAGTAAGCATCCGTTCCTGAGATATGAAAATGAGCTTCCTTAAAATATGCCTAGATGGAATTTGTCATCTAATAAGGACTACATGACATGCTTGATTAGTTAATTCCCCACCGTCAAGGTTAACTATAGATTCTTTCTAATCATATCCTAATTCCAACTCTACCCACAATTAGAACTGTCATTTTTAAGAGCTATTTAATTCCTCCACTTTTTGTCCCATGATTTCATTAGAAACACTGTCATATCACAGTTATTGTGAAGAATACTTACTCACTTTACCAGTATGGTAGAACCCCACCCCCAATCACCTTCACCCCGTCTTCATACTGTCACCTTTCTGAGCTAGGGTGTGTTGATATTTTACTTTGGCACGTGACTTATATGAAAATTACCACATGAAGCAGATTCAGAATATGACACATGCAATTGCCTCATGTGATACAGGTTTTGAAATTCATTCATTTATAAAGTAAGACACAGGCAAGCACCCCAGGCAGTATTAATCCACAGCCTACACATAACATTGATGTTTCTATGTACAAAACAAAGCCACATTCATTTTGCTTTCTTGTTTACTGTTAGTAATCTTTGAAAACACTGCTTGCTATTTAAGTTTTACAGTGACTCCTCATTAAGTCCTCCAAGAAAAATGTTCCCTTGTGAGATGATTCAGAAACCAGCTCTAAACTGAGCAAGACTTGTTCCAGAAGCAACTGTCATGACACATTCAGGCCCTCTCCTGTGAAATGAAATGTACTTTGACTGAAAGATCAACTGAAAGAACCAGGTTAATGGAATATATAAATTACATTAGACAGTGAGCACCATGCAGAGGAAATTAAACATTTATACCAAATTCAATATTATAACAGCTTTTCCAAGTATGAGCCTTAAAATTCAGTGTTCCTAAGAGATACTAAACCAGTGGTTCTCTAAAAGCATTTGTTTCCTGTTGAGATAGAGGTTTTGCTGTATCTTCTATATTATTTTGATAATCTTATGAGCATTTTTCAAAATTATTTATTGGCAAACTATATAATGATTTATCAAGAATATACAAATAGTTTTTCATATTTAAAGCTGATGGGGGTCTTCTTATTTTTATTTTGTCAGCTACTGTCTCTGGTACCATAGCAGCATTTTACTGTACACAGTTTTAACAACTGTACAGATTTCTACAGAGACAAACAGCAGAATGAAGTCTTCAAAACACTATTCTCTTAATCTCTTTGTTGTCTTATTTTTCACTGCTGACACCTAAACAGTGCCTTAGACATCACACACACACTCTAGTTTCTCTGAAGATAGTGTAGTACATTAATTGCTATGTCCACATCATAGAATATGAAAAGAAAACACAGGTTTTTGATTGGAAATTTAATGCAGGACCTGTAGTAATCCATCCTGTTGTTACCGCCTCTGGACCGTCAGAGATACTGGGCAGCAAGGCTCTGACCTATCCCTTAAGCAAAGCCCTTGTCCTTTCAGAGGCTGTTTTTAAGACCAAGTTAAACACAAACACACACACACACACACACACACACACACACACACACACCCACACACACACACACACACACACACACACACACACACAATGCAGGAGAAAGCTCCTGATCAGGCATAGTTTAAATCATAAAAAAATGAAATGAAAATTTAGGCCTTTGATTGGAACTTGAACCCAGAACCTCACCAATCTGTGCTGTACTTAATGCCTTTGGATAATCAAAGGGCAAGCAATGTTCTGAGCTGTCCCTTAAACAATGACCCCTTTTCCATATATGGTTTTCCTCCTAGTCTGACACAGTATATAGTATGGTTACTGAGGGTGGGGTTGTGGAAAATATACACTTTGTATATTGTGTCTATCTTTGCACATTTAATTTGTTTATTTTCTTGCCTGATGGTATGTATGATCTACCAGTTGAGGAAGTGCTAAAACGTTTTCCTCGAGAAAGGTAAGCCCTAAAAGCATATACATGTTCAAATAATAAATGACAGAAACATTTTTTAAACAAAAGCACTGCATTCCTGTACTAGGATGGCCTAACGTTTTAAAAACTGACTTTATAGCAAACTATGTCAATGCCATAAATACAATTATCCCTGTCCCTGTTTCCATCAGAAACACCACTGTTGCATATTTGGTATTTCAGCTGAAACACAGAAAGATGCAAGGGTGTAAGCTTTATAAGTAAAAATAATTATAAAAAACACCAGTCATACGTACAACTACAACACAAATTTTAATCTCTTTCTGTCAGCGCAAACCATAATAGTGTTAACAAAGCAAAAGATATAAAGAGAGGTGGACCATCGGTTAAACAGCATTCCATATGTCTTCAAAATTTGTATTACATGAGTCTTCATTTACTGAGGCCCAAAGGGGTGATTTTATGCATTTTTTTTTAAGTGTGTGGAGTGACAAACAAACATTCTAAACTACTATTAAGAAGAGTCGTGGGCTTATTCCAAGTGCTTTGGGTTGTTTCTGGTTTCTAAATGACAAGACTCAATCTCTTCTCTCGAATTAGATCAACCACTATCTTACTGTTCCCCTCTGTCACAGTTTCATCACACTCTCTCTCCTCATCTATCCGAAACAAGTACTCATAATAACAGTCCAAGTAGCCACAACCATTCTTACTTTCCTAATTACTTTACTTCTCTGATACTTCCATAATTGCTCCACTACTAACATGTTATACTATGTTTCATCACCAATCACCTTCTCCCTTTTCTAATATTTCCATTATTAAGTTGCCTCTTCGTTTCATTATTTTAATTGCACTAAATTGTAGGTAATGGGAGGGTGGCCTAATGGTTAAGGTGTTTGCTTTACAAACACAAGGTGCAGGGTTTGAGTCTCACAAGGGAAGATTGGCTAGACTCACAAGGGCAGTTAGCCTAGTACTGAACTATGAACATATTACAGCATATTTTGCAATGTTATATCTCTCTTTTCAATAAAGAAAGCCTGTGTCTCTTTCTAATGAATGTTCAGCATTGTATATACTTATGCAAGCTATGTACATGCTCTATTTCTAAGTTATGTTTATGTAAGCTATCATAAAGCTTTTTCTTCTCATGTATGCACATGTATATATATTTTGTATTCCTTGTGATAACATGTCACTGTATTTTATGTACATCTCAAAACCGGTGCTAAATGTGGAGCTTTTCTCCACAGGCCTCCACTGAAAAAGGATTTTAACCCAGTTGGGCCTTCCCAGTAAACAAAGATAATTAATTAAAGAAATAAATCCTTAAGTGTCCAGAAAAAAGAATTGTTACATCCAGTGGCTCTGTAAAATGGTTCTATATAATTCTGAGACACCATTCAGTCTTTCTTACATACAATTTTGCATGAGAGACAAGAAGAATGTAAGAAAATATGTATCCCACAGCACTCAGTAAATATATTGCTGTGATGGCTTGTTACTGAGAAAATTCCGTGGGGGCTGTGGGGGCTGTTTGAATCTCTGTTTATCCTGTGCACTGCTCCTAGAAATAGAATTGGGGATGAAAGTGTCAGAGAAGATTTCTTGTAATTTATTTTTAATTCCATGGATTGGATGACAGTAACTATCTTTTCTATAAATTATGTTAATATTTCCCTGTTTTTGCTATTATTAGGCAATGACTCAAATAATAGATGATAGTTGAGTTCTGCTCTCTGAGATGTACAAACAGTGAAGATAAACATTTGGTTAATACTCTGGGGAGCTGCATGTAATCCAAACAGCAGAAGTCAAAAAAGGAAATGGCAGCTTGTAATCCAGTTACTGTGGGATCACATTCCCCAGCTACTGTGCGAAAGCCTATGGCAGGGTGCTGGAAAGGAGACTCCATTTTATAGTCAAACCCCTGTTCCATAAGGAACAATTCTGACAACATGTGTGTTGTGGCTCTGGAAAAGGCACGTGAAAAAGTACCCTGAAAGGCCTTATTGGAGCTGTTACAACAGTATAGGGTTCTGGGAACACTGCCATTCAGTACCTGTTTTTGTGGGGTTAGAGGTGTGTCTGCGTTCTCCATGTTAAGTCAGGTATATGCAGGGTGGGCATGCAGCTCCTTCATTTGTGTGCTTAGCTCCCCTCCTGTTCATGATTTTCATGGACAGGATATGAAGCAAGGTTTGCAATGTATTGATTTTGAGGACAAAGGGTTTCATCTTGTTTACAGATAGTGTTTGCCTCAAGTGACTGTGATCTCCATCAAGTACTGGATTGCATCATTGTTGGATATGAAGCAGCTGAGATGTGAATCAGTAGTTCTAAGTCCAAGGTCATGCTTCTTTTCTTGAAAACAATGGATAGTTCTTTGCAGGTGAGGCAGGAGCAATTACACAAAGTAGAGGAGATTAAGTTTAAGAAACAAAGGAACACCTCCATTTGTCTTCAGAAGAAAATGTGTTTTACTTTCAAGGACTTCTTCATGAGTAATGTTAAAGTGGCTCAGGAGACTGAGCAATGGATGGATGCAGTGGCAGCAGTACTGGAGGCCTTGTACTGAACTGTGATCATGAAGCAGCAACTGAACCATAAGTATACCAGTCTATGTCTCCTTTCACATCTATAGTCATGAACTGTTGGTAGGGAAAAAGGATGAGATCATGGATACATGGATACAAGCAGCAAGAATGTGATTTCCAGTTCATAGGCTTGTAGGACTTACTCTCCATAACACAGTGAAGAGCTCAGCAGTATGGGAGGATTTTGAAGTATGACTGCTGCTTCCTGGGAGTAAGAGGAGCCAATTGAGGTGTTTGACACCTAGTAAGGATGCCTCCTGGTCACCTCCCGTGGAAGGTGTATCAAGCATATCCCATTCTAAGGAGTCCCTAAGACAGGCACAGGAAATCCTAGAGAGAATACACCTCTCAAACAGTCTAGAAATGCCACAGAATCCCCAGATGGAGGTAAAGACTGTTCCTGAGGATAATAAAGTCTGGTCTGCCCTGCTCATCTTGTTACCAGGGAGACCCTCTCCATGATAAGCAGCTTAGAAAATGCATAGATGGCTGGATGGAGTTCAAAGATGCACCTGTAAAAAAAAAAACTAACCTGTGGCATTCAAAAGAAGCAAGTGCTTACCGAGTCACAATTTAACCTTTTATTAGAGTTTTGCTTTCACATCTTCTAAGAAAACAACAAGTTGCCGACAACCAAATATGTGGTCAAAATTACTCCAGTACTAATGGGAAAATTTAAGCATTGAAAGGAAGATGGCCCTTAGCGATGCTGGCAATATATGAATGTTTCTTGAACCAAACAAGGTTCCCTGGGATGCTGGCATGGGGTCAGTACAGGTCTTCATAGGGTTATAAGCATAACTGAACACATAAGTTGGGTAAACCCCAATGTTATGATTTACTACTACAGTGACCTTTCCTGAACACAGATTTTAAGTTTGCTTGATAAAGGTCCCCCAGAAAAGCATAGAGTAGTAATAAATCATGATTTGTTTGTGTTCATAACTGAGTAGGTAACTCATCCAGATAATATTAATTTCATACAAGGTGCAAACAGATTAAGAATATTATCAAGATAATATTTGACTGAAGAACTAGAAAAAGTTCTGGAACCATTAAAAGAAGCATGTAATCTAAGATGTGTATACACACACAAACACACACACAATATACATATACACACAACAGAGAGAAAGGATGTTTTGAGGATACTGATTGTAGGAGTAAGTAAACTGTTTAAGGAAGTCTTCAATGATATTCCTTTTGATGGAGGCTGGAGATGACGGAGAACTGCTATCAGGTAACAGTTTAATAAACATGGGGCTGCTGGAGTGAAGACATTATCATTTGCACATGCGCTTGTTTGAAGGACAGCATATCTAGGAAAAATTTGCAAGATAACAAGGAAGTATTAACAGAGAGTCTGCAGCTGATGAAAGAAGGTAATGAGGAACAGGGACCTTGCACATAGAACAGTCTTTTTAAGGATACACAGATACATTTGCACCATGTGTGCGAAGCTTTCGTGTGTATGTTCAAGAGCAGAGATCATAAATGAACTACGATGCAAGAGTTGCTCTCTGCTAATGCACTCAAGGAAATTATACTGTAAGTATACAGTGGAATGCCCTACGCTTTAGTCAAGTTAGCCATGATGGTAAGCTCTATATGGAAAACAAGGCCTCGGTTTGTAATGTGTTTTTCAGAAGATCACAAAGTGTCACATTTCAGGTGTATGTCAGTTGGTAAATCAGCCTATTTTAAGAACCTAGCAGGATCAGGTGTGAATTTAGGACCAAAAAGAATTCAAGGGGATAGTGTGGGCTTGAATCTACGATCCAAAACCAAAGCACATCGCTCACACCTTTACTACTGAGACTAAACAAATCAACATAATGCTCAATGTGCAAAGGTCAGAGATCTTATAAGTAACAACATCTTAAAGAAGCAGTATGCAGCTGGGCTTTTAACATTTAATTATTTAACACTGAGATGAAATAAGCTTATATCTTAAAACCTGCTTATCTGTCTAGACAACTGATTATAGTAGTAGTAGAAAAATACTGCATTTTTTAAAATGGACTCAAACTTTGGGAATATGCAGAGTTAGGTCTGAAATAGGTCTAATTTGTTGCACATGTACTTTAGTATGTAATGCTAGCTCTGATTTGATCACACAAACCTTAACTGGTACTGTTACATCTAATTTGCTACCCACATTCTTTAATGGAAACTGATTTGTTGTACATCTACTTTAATGGGTACTGTTCTGATTTTTTTATGTGTACTTTAATGAGTTCCGTTCTGATGTGTGTGATATGTACTTTAATGGGTTCTGTTCTGATTTATTTTATGTGTACTTGAATGAGTACTGCTCTAACATGTTGCACATAAGTTCATAGGCAAGTACTAGGTTACCTACCTTTGTGGGCCATTTTAAGCCTAAACAACTTCCCTTCCAAGGGTGAAAATCAAACCCTGTACCTTGTCTCTGTGAGATAAACACCTTAATCATTATACCAACCATCAAATTTGCACTTCAATGGGTACTGTCCTTATTTGTTTTATATGTACTTGAATGGGAACTGTTCTGATATGTTGTGCATGTTTGAATGGGAACTGTTCTGATATGCTGTACATGTACTTGAATATGTACTGTTCGGATATGTTGCATGTGTTCTTGAATGGGTACTGTTCTGATATGTTGCACGTGTATTGTTCTGATACGTTGCACATGTACTTGAATGGGTACTGTTCTGATATGTTGCACGTGTACTTGACTTGGTACTGTTCTGATATGTTGCACGGTACTTGAATGGGTACTGTTCTGACATGTTGCACGTGTTCTTGATTGGGTACTGTTCTGACATGTTGCATGTGTTCCTGAATGGGTACTGTTCTGATATGTTGCACATGTACTTAAATGGGTACTGTTCTGATATGTTGCACATGTACTTGACTGGGTACTGTTCTGATATGTGGCTTGTGTACTTGAATGTGTACTGTTCTGATATGCTGCTTGTATACTTGAATGTGTACTCTTCTGATATGCTGCATTTGTACTTGAATGGGTACTGTTTTGATATGTTGCACGTGTACTTGAATGGGTACTGTTTTGACATGTTACACGTGTTCTTGATTGGGTACTGTTCTGACATGTTGCACGTGTACTTGAATAGGTACTATTCTAACATGTTGTACGTGTACTTGAATGGGTACTGTTCTGATATGTTGCACGTGTACTTGACTGGGTACTCTTCTGACATGTTGCACATGTACTTGAATGGGTACTGTTCTGATATGTTGCACGTGCACTTGACTGGGTTCTGTTCTGATATGCTACTTGTGTACTTGAATGGGTACTGTTTTGACATGTTGCACGTGTTCTTGATTGGGTACTGTTCTGATATGTTGCATGTGTACTAGAATGGGTACTGTTCTGATATGTTGCACGTGTATGTGAATGGGTACTGTTCTGACATGTTGCACGGTACTTGAATGGGTACTGTTCTGACATGTCGCACGTGTACTTGAATGGGTACTGTTCTGATATGTTGCAAGTGTACTTGAATGGGTACTGTTCTGACATGTTGCACGTGTTCTTGATTGGGTACTTTTCTGACATGTTGCACGTGTACTTGAATGGGTACTGTTCTGATATGTTGCACATGTACTTGACTGGGTACTGTTCTGACATGTTGCACGTGTTCTTGATTGGGTACTTTTCTGACATGTTGCACGTGTTCTTGAATGGGTACTGTTATGATATGTTGCACGTGTACTTGACTGGGTACTGTTCTGATATGCTGCTTGTGTACTTGAATGTGTACTGTTCTGATATGCTGCTTGTGTACTTGAATGGGTGCTGTTCTGATAAGTTGCACGTGTTCTAGAATAGATACTGTTTGTTGTGATATGTTGCATATGTACTTTAATGGCTACTCTTTGTTCTGATATGTTGCACATGTACTTCAATGGGTATTTTGCATCAGTAAGGAGCGGAATAGAGATGGAGCATTGTTTTCCTTCATTATCTTTTATGTGACCTAAAATTTTAGGCATTTCAGTCTCAGTTTTTCCTCCTATTCAGAATAATTTTTTTGTGAATTATTAAGCTGTATACTTTCTCATGCTACTTTTTTCAGATTTGAATTTATTAATTTTGTATCAGAGTGTGCCTGCTTTTCTCAGGACATGATCATCCCCTATTGGTTTGTTTGTGCCATTTAATATTATATAACCAACTGTTTCTGTGCTAACAGGTGATCTAGCCCCACAGCACACTGCAAGCAACAAAATATTCAACACTTGTAAATGTGTGTCTATTTAACATAGTTGAAGGAGTGTAATTTATACATTTGCTTTCTTTAGGAAATTTTAATTATTGAAAATGTAAACAATTCAATACCTTAATAAAGTATAATTTTAGACATTTCCTTCTATATTTCTTTAAATGAACTGGCATGTTGATAAAAAAGATATGTTTCTGAAAAGTTAAAAGTACAGCCCCTTCTCTCTGTATATCTTACAAAGATAATGTATGTAATTTAATCATTAAAATCAACATTTGTTAAGAAAAAAACTTATTATTCAGCAAACTATAAAAAATACTTTATGTGAACTAGGTAAATAATCTTGTGGTAAATGAGCATTTCTTCTAAACAAGAGTTATTGAAATGCTTTGTCTTATCTGCCAGCAGACTTTTTGATATCATAATTTTAAGGCTTTCACAGATTACTTTATTATGGGTATTTAACAATCAATATGAAACAAACAAGCAAAAAATAAATAAACAACATTCGTAAGTTAGAATGGTTAATTACGTAACTGCAAGTTCATCACAGAATTTATGCCAACATTCTACAACATGGAAGTTGCACAGCATTCAATCAAAATGCAAACTAATGCTACAAAATGATGTAGCAGTAAAATTAAACTAGTTAAGGCCACCAGAACCAAGATTAGATTTTTGTTTATGACACTTGAAGTATGAGTTTCAAATGGACATGGTTTGCCAAACGGTTAATGAAGTGGTGTGGCATTAGGTTACCTAAAAACAGCTCTTCTGATAGAAAACGACTGAGGTATTAAGCACTGTAGCAACCCTCTGAAGTGGAAACTGTAGGCAGGAATATATACAGGACAAATAAAGTGGTATAAGGCATAGTGTCACAGCTTCATGGCATGTATGGCTCTGAATCACACCAGAAATGAAAAATGCATGTGTGCACCCTCATCATCATCATCCAGCCCGTTTTTCCCATTTTGTACATTGGGCCGCATGTGTACTCCCTTATTTGGTCTAAATGATGGTTGTATTACAGCCCTGCTAGCATAGCAAATGATTTGATAGGTCAAAAGTTCAGATGCTGAGAAAGGTACCCAAGCAATAACATCATATTCCTTGCAAGAGAAAGCCTAGAAAATTCAAGTCACCTTGCTAGCAATATCAAAAGCAAGCAGTCGTGAACTGTTGCTGGGGATATTGGGGGCTGGTGCATCTTGAAAGTGATTGCCAATCAGGGGCACCCTAGAAGTAAAATGTGAAGCAAACAAAACTGTAGTTAGAGAAGCGAGGCAAATGATATGGAGAAATAATAGAGTTCCATAATAATTTACCACAAAAATAGAGCTTTATTACAACGTAAAACAACAAGGGCTGTTGCCATGATTCATTTATACTGTTTTCCTAGCACTGCCAAAAAGGAAAAGGCCTTGTTACTGTCAGCCATCAAAGCTGTTTTCTATAAATATATATTATAAAAGCACAGATATTACCTCCTTGATGTCTTCCTGACAAAGTAGAAACATCTCCAAGGTGGTAATAATTTAGAAAAGGAAGAACACCAGCCCAGGCAGAGACAATAATAAGTTCACTGATTTTATTAGAAAATTCTGTGTAGACTGACCAAAGGCCAAAAATCTTTCAACTATGGCCTCATCTTTTCGTATACCTTTTTAAGACATGGGACCCCCATGGATTCCTTGGATTTCACTGCGGTCACTAAGGTAATTAAGACCTCTTTTAATGTTCCTACCTTGTCTGATGTCCAGGCAGGTATGAATAAAAAGCTGTCTCTGTCTCATTTCATATGGCCAGTAATGCAGAGCAGATCATGTTGCATTTACTGCTTTCTCCGAAACTTCCTGGTAACTCATTATTTGTGACTGCTTGCATACATTTAGCACACCTCACTTAAAATATCAAGTTCCTTTTTTCTTTAGTTGTTGCTGCTACTAACCCACAACACCCTCACACATACACACACACACACACACACACACACACAAACACAAAAGCTGCGTGTTTATTTTATGATTCGATTTCCAACTTTCCAAGAGCATTATTTTACATTTCTTTGCACTTAATGTATCACATTATAGCCCATTCTTTCAATCTGGCAGGGTTTCTTGTAATCCTTTCCACACCTCTTTTAAAGACACTGAAAAGCCCTAGTACTAATCCCTGTGGCACACCAGTTGGTTGCATTGATGAAATATATACAGCCATACTTTTTAAAGAAGTGAGCTGTGTATACAAAGTCTGATATAAAAGAAGATGAAGTAATTAACCATCTAAGGAAGAAATATTGACAGGATACCATCCATGTGTCAGACTTAAACAATATGCAGTGTGTTGATACTAGCCAGGAATATTCACAGGTTCATAAGTTCACGTTTATAAGGTCAACTGTCAAGCTTATGCCCTTGTAACCTTCAAGAAGCTTGATATTTACTGCTTCTCATACTATATACACACACACACACACACACACACATATGTTTATATATATATATATATATATATATATATATATATATATGTGTGTGTGTGTGTGTGTGTGTGTGTGTGTGTGTGTTTGTGTCATTTTTTCTATTACTGACATTTATTTTTAGTATTACTTTCCCCAGCAACACATAATTTCCAATAGAATTGGATCAAGCATTGCTTTACACAGCAGTTAGAGGTCACATTGAAACAACATATAAGAAAAAGAATATAATAATGGTTATTGAAGCCTTTCGGACTAGTTAATTTTTCCAACCCTATGATTGTTCATGTAAGAAACTGACATACCTTTTCAGGTTCTTTTATGTTTATTATTTACGGCACCCCAACCCCATGTGCAACAATGTGAAAAAGGGGATCTAACCAATGTATAGATGGATTCATGGGTTAGAAAATACAGTATTGTTTTCAGTAAGGGGTCTGATATGTGCCAGTTCCACTGGAGTAAAGAGCGGCATCTGCAGGAGCAGAGGTAATACGGCTTTGCTGTCCTGCCTTTGATTGAGGGATGGAGTGGGAATGCATGCTCTGAGTACAAGTGCCCATATGGTTGAATAGAGAGACATTATGAGACTGGAGAGCCTGCAGAAGCAGTTGCTTCAAGATGTCAGGGCTGTCCTGAGGGGTTACATTGCTCACAGAAGTAAATAACATACCCTTGCTTATGCCCATTGTACACCAAACCCTGCTTTTATGTGTTATTGGGCATGCACAATGGGGTTAGGGCCACAGAATGGAAAAACCTAAACAGCCCCTGATAGCTTCCTAAATGACAGCCCCACTTGATTCTGTCTTACTCCAGTGTAGTGGGGAATGAATGGGCCAGCTGACCCAGTGAGAGTCTGACAGCCAGCAGGCAACAGGGACAAAGCAGAAAAATAAATAATGGATCTGATCAGTGAGATGTAAGGTGGTACAATTTCTCTGGAGTGACTAGACATGCCTTTTGGTACTACAGAACCTGTAGGATATATTTTCATGATTTCAGTAGATATACACTGCTGACAGCTAACTTCAATAACTGTGCAAACTAGATAGATCTTCAGTCTTCTCCAGTATCTGTAATATGTATGTATGTGTGTACATATAAGCTCAGATTAAAATAATGACACTGCAGTATACAGTTTAGGGGTGTAGAAGATAGTGTGACCCATCTCCCTGATTCCATGATCATTCGAGTGGATATTAAACCCCTTAGCACTTATTTGGTGAGGAGTAGGGGAATTATCCCATTGTCCTAGCCACATTCTCCCTAATCCCTGAATATACCATTCCAGACCATGACAGAAAAATGTCTAGCATGGATCATTTATCTAGGTTTCAAATAAATAAATAATAAACAAATGTTAGCAATTATCGTTTTTTGTTATTGTTATATCTCTAGCTGCAGCATACCCTGTTGAAGGGATGGTATGTCTCAGAGTGGAACGGCGGCCATGAGCATGTTTTTTTTTTTCAGTACTACACTTCCTAGGACATAGTAAATACAATTTAGTTAGCATCCTCTACACTGCATTTATGCAATGTTAGCAAACCAGCATCTTGTCAGCTAAGGCAGGAAGCTTACACAACTGTAATATGACACTTAATCATACCCTTTCTCTCCTGCAAACAAAAAAATCAAATCTAAAATGGGGACAAGTGAAAAATTAAAATACAAAATGTGCCTGAAAAATCAGTTCTTACATGGAAACTGTAGCCTCAGTAATCATGTATGAGACATCGGACAGCTTGTTACAGCCAGTTGAAACAGACTGCAGTCTTAAAACAGTCATATAAAGACTAACAACAGACTTTTGTGCAGCAAATGAAACCTTTCAACAAAGGCAGTAAAGTTTACTTTCATTCTAGGTATTTGTTATAGTGGGTCATGTATAACAGTCTTCATACACTCTAAGTCACAACAATAGTATGAGCATAACAGATGCATAAATGTACCCTTGTTATCAAAGTCAAAGTAAACTTTATTTTCATTCTAATCTATACCACAGTGTAGGTGAATGAAATTGCTTTGCTTCGTTTCCAGTGCAAAGACATACATACAGAAAAATATTTTAGTAAAAAATAATTTGACATCCCAGAAGAAGGAAGACATAAACATGTAACTAGAACAACATATAGATATTGCACAATGTATTTTGCACTCTCTTGGAATTCTCTTAGGGTACAGGTAACAGATAGTTGGAATTACACATTCAATATGGACACTGACTATTTATATTACACTTGTATGAACTGTGTAAAATTAGTGAAATTATGGTTCCTAATCAGGCAGATATATACTTTCCTAGGTGATTGGGGGTGAAGGAGTTGTCTTTCTCCTAGTTCACCTGTCAGCAGAGTTTAACAGTGTAATGGATAAGGGGAAAAACTGTTGTTTAGCCTGGAAGTCTTGCAGTGCATGCTTCTGTATCTTCTACCCGAGGAGAGGTGGGAGAACATGCCATATGCAGGGTGGGCAAGGTAATTTGTTATCTTTCTGGCTCCTCCTATGCAGTGAGAATCATGCAACACTTCCAAGGGTGTAAGTGAAGAACCAATGATTTTCTCTGTTGCCCTTATAATTCGCCTGAGAGCTCTGTGGTGGGAGGCATTACAGTTCCCATACCAGACTGCAATATTGTTGGTTAGGATGCTCTCGGTGGTGGCCCTGTAGAATAGTTATATCCATAAATAAAAATAAACAATGATTCAGTACTCTGTAAGATGAAATAGAACAACAGACATTTATACCACTGAGATCTGTGAAGTCTCAAAGTGCTTTCTGAGCTCCAAACATTAATATTTATCTGCCTTCCCTTTGTAAACTACATACTAGCATATTATGTACCTCCTTCATTAAACAGTTATTGTACTCTTTTTCCATTTTCTTGTGTCGCTTTATGTTACTCTTAGGCAAACAGAACAGTCAGACCAGTATAACACAGGGCATCCCATAACCTAACAGGTCATCCCCTGATTCCAAATGAGACATCTGTTTTATTCCCCATCCTACAAGTCTTGATTCTGTTTCACCAAAGGCATAGAATGGTGCCCTTTACAACATACAGTTTACCTAAAGGATGTCAGTACATCACAGTTTGAACATCTCCTGAACTGAATCTGTATATCCACAGTTATTAGGATTCGTCCAAGCCATGGCCAGGCAACAAGTCATAATATTTCTCCCTACTGAATGAAGAATGACATCCTAAAATCAATCACTATTTCCATCCTGTTTCTCAGCAGAGACATCAGAATTGCTCAGAAGTGTGCTAGGCCCATAACCCAGAGGTGATGGATTGTAACCATCCTTTGTTATGCAAAGGGCAGGGTGGCCTTGAATATCAGGGAGTCAAGGAATGGGGGGGAGGCTGGCATGGGTCTATATCAGTTAATCAAACCATCTAATCATCAAATACCTCTTCTTCGACCCCTTTTTTTCGAAGCTACACTTCAGCGAATGGACTTTTCCGAGAAACATCTCCCAGGGATAAGCAATGGTAGGCCAACCTAACAACGCAAAAAAAAATCATAAAATTTAAAACCTATCCAGGTGGGGGGGGCTGCACCCCCACACCCCCCTAACTAAATATACTAACTCTGAAATTTCACTGCAGTGGGGAAAACTGCAAATTCCAGATGATGGCCTACCGTTAGTATTTCTGGGATAAGTTTCGCTGACAAGTCCGTTCGCTGAAGTGTAGTTTCTACAAAAAGGGGTTGATGAAGAGGTATTCAATGATTAGGCAGTTCAACAAAGTGAAATATACCTGCTGACACAATGGCTAAGATCCTTACCTCATAGATACAAGGTACAGGATTTGATTCTGAGCTCTGTTTATTGCCTAGGCTTATACTAGCCCACAGACTGATAGCCTAATATTTACCTATGAACTACTGTTTTTTTTTTTTTCTCTATCCAATAACATTGTAAGTATGCTGTTTGTCATGGAATAGGCCATGGCTGCAACAACTTGATGCCTTATGGAATCATCAGTGATAATTTTATCAGTCATTACAGTGTAGAACCAAGTGATTATTATTTAAATGTTTCGATAATTTGATTCTAAGGGCTTGATATGAAATGTCATTCATACATTTTGATGAAAACAAGAGCTGGAACAGGTTTTGTAGGTACTGTAAATAAACCAAAACGATAGCCAAAAAGGCAAAAAACACTGAACTAAAAAAATAAATAAATAAAAAAGAGTCACACAGAATGGTAACCCCACAGCCCAACTTTATTCACTGGAAACAAACACGACTAAGCACTTTCACCATAACATTGACATGGCTTCATCAGAGTCATAAAAAACTTGACCAAAATACTTTATTTATATATAACACGCTAATTGAATAATTAATCCATTAACCAATCCTTCATAATACCAACGTACTATAAAACTACACAACTAACTTATTCTTAATAGCTAAGAAGAATAAATGTATATTAACTATATTAATATATATCAAAACATACTATGCACATTGAATATATGTTATAATAAAAACTTTAATAAAAAAATAATGTTGCATATACATAAATTGTTAAAACAGTAGATATTAAATTCAAATGTGCTGTAAGATTTCTTAGAAAACCAGTTAAAAAATATTGTCAATACGTATACATATATATATATATATATATATATATATATATATATATATATTTATTAATGACAATAATACTGATAGCAACAATAATGTAGCACTAGTGACGGCACTCAGTTAAATCACACTTGCTCCTTGTTTAAGCAGAGGGGCTACAGATATAAAGTCATTTAAACCAGGTTTGCATGCTGCATTGAGTCTTAATTGCCATTTGGCCTCTCTTACTTCTAATTCCAACTTACTGTCACCCCCCCCTCTCTATTAACTCTACTTTCATGTTGTGAAAAAATAATGGAGAATGTAATATTGGATAAGTTATTGTCAGAATTGGATAGGTTTGGGCTATATATCAGCATGCATGTATTGAAAATATATCTATTACCACCTGTAATGTGATGTTCTATAACAATATAATAACAACTAGAAATGAAAAATTGTGCTGTGTTATAATTTATATAGATTTAACTTCAGTATTTGACAGGGTCATGCACAAAACACTAATCAATAAATTAGTACAACTGATGTACTCTTGATAAGATGGACAGCTGCATGGCTTACAAGTAGGACATGGCAAATATCGCACACCAACTGGACAGGTGAAATCTTGGTTACAGTCGGGGTGTCCCATATGGGCTCTGTCCTAGACCCTCACTTGTTTAGATTGTATCTTTCAGACCTAACTTTTTCATTTGAGGTGTTCTACTGTCTATATGCAGATGACCTGAAATTGGGTAAACTGATTACATGTGTTACAGATAAGGCATGTCTGCAAAATAACTTGACTAAATTGACCATTTCGGCACAGGAGAATAATATGCTGATAAATACATCAAAAACTAAGCATATGAGGTTTGGAAGACATAAATTGAAAGGTGAATATATTTAATACAGCAGACAGTGATTGAAACTGTAGACACATTTAAGGACCTGGGTACATGGGTAGATCCAGCTATGAGTTTTTCTAATCATATCAACCAATTGGTTAATAATAGTTATAGAAGTATAGGTTGCATAAAAAGATTTATAAAGTGTAGGAAATCAGAAATGATGAAGTCATTGTTAGTTACATTAGACCCAAGCTTGAGTATGGAATAACAATATGGAAACCTTATAAGAAAACAAGCATGAGTAAACTGTAAAGAGTACAGTGTAAATATACCAAGGACACCCATGGATGTTAAAATTTAAGTTATTATGAATTACTAAAATATCTGAAGTTGTAAAGTGTCTCTTACAGGTATCTTAGAGGAGATCTTATTCAAGTATGTAGGGCGTTTCGAGACAACTACCTCTGGGAATGTTTAAGGTTAACAAAAAGTACTAGTGAATCACCAGACAAACTATGTAGAAGATTCTATAATAATGAGAAGTGTACTAAATGGTTCTCTAACAGAGTAGCTGATGCACGGAACAGACTACCAAATTACATTAAAGCAAGTACTAATTTAGATATTTTTAAGAACAGTCTGGACACTTATTATGGGAACAAGTGTTTTGGTATATTAGCAAGCTAGAAGGACATTAATGCCCATGCTTGAAATAGTTGTATGTATGTACAAGCCATACCAAACTACTTGGAGTCATCACTGCCAGTACCACAGATTTGGCCAACATATCAATTATTCCATCAGCAAAACTAACATAAAACTTGGATTACCTTACAAAGCCAAACTTTTCCTTACTGAAAAAGCTCTCATAACTATCATCCAGTAATTATTTTCCAGTCTGCTATATGTAGCTCATATATTTACTAATTTTTAGGGCCAGATTCATTAACACCTGCACTAAGTGTACACAGTATGTATTCAAGAACATCCCTACCACATTTTCTGTGCTTTCTAGCCTCTCAGAAAGATTACACTAAGTGTACATGTAGTCTACACTTTGTGGTAACCTTTATAAATCCCTGTCAATATTTAAAGCTGCAAGAAAATCAGTAGGAAAGCTAAAATTAGGAGAAAGAAGGTGTTAGTTATGCCTATATTGTCTATTCACTCAGAACGGTGTGCACTTGTACACTTAGTGTTGGCGTTATTGAATCCTGGGAAAATCTACCCAACTCAACAAAATGCAAGCAGTTTACAATAAAATAGCCATGTTTAATGCTAACCTATAAAGTAGAAAACACAACTGTATAACACTGAAAAGTACATTGGCTCAAAATACTTCACTTATAACCAATACCGAATTGAAAATAGTTCATATATTGCTATACAATCCATTTACGTGTCCCAGTGACAACAACCACCCTATAAATCTCATGTCACAAAACCAAAATCAAAACTTACATCTGACTCAGAGATGGAAAAAACTCAGAAGGGTGCACTATACTTAGTCTGTGTTGAAAAAATAAAATGGGATGTACTACCCTCATATAGTTAACTTGGACCATATCCAAAAAGAAAACTTCCAGAACCTAGTCGAAAATACCTGCAGTTATTCTCATCTTCCAAATGGACGACACCTCTCCACTACTTCAATGTGTATTTTTTTCTTTGAGAGAGACTTGCTGAACTGTTTCAGTTCTCTCATAAGCCTCCTTGCCCTTCTTTCTATTCTCCCCCTCTTCTCCTCACCCTTTGTTTTGGAAAACCTTTGCCCTTCCCCACTGACAGAGTACCGCCTCTCTTCTCCATTTTCCTTCTACTTTTCATTCTAACATCCTACTCATTAATTGCCACTGAAATTTAACTCCAATAATCTTTCTTTTTCTTAGCAATCACTTAATCCAGACATGTATACAGTTTGACTTATAAGTTCACTTTAAAATGTACATTTTTTTCATCCTTTTATATTTGAGAATGTTTTTGCATAAACATTTCTGTATTTCTTTAATTGTATTTTTGTATTGTCATGTTTTATATATCTGTAAACCATAATTATTTGAAAGTTTCTGGAGCTTTTCTCTCTGGACCTCTACTGAAAAGAGGCTCCATACCCAGTCAGATTTTTCCAGTTCGCAAACACAAATAAATAAACAGGAAACCGACAAAGAGGCAGTACATTGTAGATTGTTGTGAAACACTAATACATACAGAGTAGGAAAAGGATATGGGCTTACTGAAGACATTCAGTGAAGCTACTCCTAAAACAACAGTTGTAACAAGCTTAAAGAATATGTAAACAGTGAAGTAAAGCATTGGGGTGTGACAGACATATTAAAAGACTTAGAAAAGTCGTTCAGAATTTCAGTTTATTCTGGCCTAGTTTGTTCTTGTATACAAATTGGAAAATCACTTTTATACATTTACAAGTTGCATGATCTTATAATAACAAAATATTGTTATTTTTACATATTGAGAATGAAAAATAGCAATGCCTGCCCTAAAATATAAAGGATACATTGCAAAATAGGGCAGTAGTGTAACTCAAAGTCACTCTGTTGTTTGAATGTTTACTTTAAGTCTTTTGTCGCAAAGTGCAGCTGTTTTCTTTATATTCATTATAAGGAAATGGTGACCAGCTCTTAATCAGCATAATGGCTGAAGCCATTTCACATATGTTGCAGTGTTGTAGTCGGAGTGAAATTTTAAAAGTACAATGAAAATGCAATGTTGTGTTGCTTTGGGTGAAACTATCCAAACAAGAAGGTAGCATGATAACTGAGAAAGGTAGTTTGCATCATTCATCCATGAAATGTTATTTCCCAGTGTGCCTAAAGCATGAGGGAGTAAATTAATGTACACTACCACCAATGATACTATTTTCTTAAGAGTGTGAATTCATCTTCAGCTGCAGGCTTGTCACCAAACTTAAAGACAGTCATGACAATCAGCAGTTTCCAGAATGAAAGGAAAGCATACACAATAATTTGAGTATCAAAAAGAAATAAGGCCTCTTTGAGTATAGAGCAGATCAGTTTAATATCCATTGAATCACTGCCGTACCTCAGGCTTTTAAGTATTTATTCATTGTCAAAATGTCTAAAACACATTCTGAAATTCGTCATTCACATCCACCATGAAGTGTATGCTGCTTCATTACATCTCTACAAGAGCACTTCTCTGATCTTACTTCAAACCGTAACTTCAGTATTCCTTTGCACTCTCATAAAAAAAAAACTGTGATCATCTTTCATTTGTAACTATAGCTACAAATTGCTGAAACAACTGGCCCCAACATGTGTCCACAAGAGCCGGAAGGACACTTGAAGTGCTTTTTGCAGGATCATTCTTTTATATGCACAGTTTAGTGCAACACACAACAGTTATAAAACAACACATCATCATCCAAAGTTAATATTAAAAGACAATGCCAGAGTGAATAATATTGTCTCCATGGATCTAAGTGACTTGTACATTTTTTCTCTTGTTTTATACCATATAACTTTTTTTCCAAAAGAATATCATAATTTCCTGCAATATTTAGAAGAAATGTATAAAACATATGTTTTCTTTCAAATATCAGATGTTAAACTGACGTTTCATCCATATTGTTGTCCATAGCTCACATAATACAAAAGATCATATAGCACAAATCAAAATGAATAGGTGTTTTACTGAATGATACACAAAAGAAATAATATATCATAAATAATTACAACATATTATGTTAAGTACAAAATTGTACAATATCATTATGAGTAACTTCCATATCTCAAAATGAATTACACAACACAAAACCACATCTCCCACCAGGCATCATTTATCTGTTTACTGAAGCCATAACATGTCAAGTCCCTGACTAGGACTAGCAATTTTGTCAGATATTTACCACTTTCCGTTCTGTATATCAGATTTCAAAGGTGCTGAGCTCTTGCACAATGCAAAAATACAGAGGATGTGGCCTTAAGATGTACTCAGCTGGTTAATTTATTTTATACAAATAATTCAAAATAATGTTCTTCAGAACAAACTTAGATATATTGTATCTAAATCATTCATCTTTCAGCAAGTGCATCATACACAGTTTCATACTGAGCAAATATGTTTTGTTTTCATATGAGTCTAAAAAAAATCTTTGTCACCTTAGTTTCTAAGCATTCTGAGATCAAAAATGTTTTCTTGGGGCAGCTCCCCACTAAATAAATTTTTATCCTGTAAATCATTTTACAACAAAATATGTTAGAAAGAGACAAAAACACCTTACCGTTTTTGACTTCTTATTCATGAGTACATCCCCATTCTAATGGAATCATACACTCCTACCTGAATGGAAAAATTAATTTCTTATTTTTTCTTCTATTTCAACCCTGTTCCATTAATGAAAAAAATCATCATGTTAGCTCTTTTTTGCCTTTTACCATAAATGGTGGTTTAGTATACCATTCTTATATTGTTTTTAACTTTTAATTTACACGCATATCTTGCTACCCCTTCCACCCTACTATCTAAGAAAACATCTTTATTCCTTTGTTCTAACCTCATTTCTTCTTTCATATTTTCCATCTATTACTGTTGTGTATCCTCCATACATACTCATTCATCAATTTGCTTTTAAGAACTACCCATCAGTCTAATTATAAAAATACTGTAACTCTAAATTATCTAACCACATATACTCTAAATATGGTTGCACTTCTTGTAAAGATTAACTTTCTAATAGGTGGGCCTAGTGGGTTTGTGTTTAACCGTCAAATAACTTTAACATCGAACGGCTAAACATTGAACCCTACCCATTAAACCTTCATTTAGCGAACATTCACTTCTTCACCAGGGAAAGTAAATAGTTAGCCAACACTTTCCCATCTCAAAAAACACAGCATTTCAAATGAAGATTAATTGAATGAACGTTCAATGATTAGGGTTCGATGCTTAGACATTCAATGTAAATATTATTCGATGGTTAAACATAGACCCCTGTCTAGCTGGACCTAAAATGTATAACCCAGTTTTAATCAAAGTTTTACTGAGTCTGATGCCTTTATCATCCAGTTTTCTTTTCCATCATATCATTACTTACATTTGAATGAATTATATGAAAATGTTCTTCATTCTTCAAAATGGCTTGGAGCTATCCCATAACTATGATCTTAATGTACAATATACTGGTGTATAACATGTAATCAGCCTCCATTCCACAAAAATTACGTATAATCCAAAATGAATTACTTTGGAGCTTTTCCACCTTGGCCTTCACTGAAAATGGGCTTCTTCCCAGTCGGACTTTCCTGGTAATCATATGTCAGTAAATAAATAAATAAATTACTTGCCCAGCATAGGAACATATATTTGTATAACCTTACTCTGTACTCTTTTCTTTACAAAATTCTTACTCCATGAACTACCCAGAACACTCTTCATCACTAAATATGCAAAGGCCAACAAATTGTAAATCCAAATAAAATGTCATTCCTCTCTTCTTTTAGACATTTCTGTATATCTTGCAAAAAGATAATATCCTCTTAGCCATTCCACAACCTCCCATCACACTCCAAACTTTTTCATGTTGTTATGCTGTCCACAAATACAGTAAACTTGGATTTTTTTTTCTAGTTTATCCCCTCTTCCAAAATAGCCATTTTCTGTTGTATCATTCAGTCTCTAAACTTTACTCTGAGTCCCCTTCTAACCAGGCACAAGATGCCTGTCTCTCACCACCCACAGAAGGTTCTAGAACAATGGCATATATTTGCGATATCTCACCTTTCTCTATTTGATGTTTACCTATGGTTTCCAGCTGTTACATTATCAATAACTACAGCTGTATAATTCTTTGGTGATCCACTCAAAAGTGCTTGGCTGAACCACATCTGGTACACTTTTTAACACATGAATCCTTATCATAACTGGTTTGCCTACACACTGTATAAAACCCATGAGAATAATTTATTTTTCCATTCCCCACTGCCTTATAACCAAAATATTCCTTTGACTGACCCACACACCTCACAATACACTACTATTTTTAGTAAATAGTTTATTATCCAAGTGTTTTGATTTTCCTTTTGATTTTCACAGCATCACCTCTGTTTACTTTGTGAACAATGTCATTCTTAATCATTTCTGACATAAATCTATATTTTACAATGTTGTTTAGCAGTAACCCATACAAACAAGCTTATTTCTAGCAGCTCTGTGAAACTCATCAGAATATTTTAGCAAGGATTCATCTGTTTCCAGACTATCATATATACATACATGCAAATATATCTATATCTGTGTGTGTGTGTGTGTGTGTGTGTGTGTGTGTGTGTGTGTGTGTGTGTGTGTGCGTGTGTGTGTGTGTGTGTGTATTTATATACACATATATATATATATATATATATATATATATATGTATATATATATATATATATATATATATATATATATATATACACACACACGCACATATGGGTCTACTTTAGACTATCAAAACTCCATATAAGCAAATCCCTTTGATTCAAGGCAACAATATAGAATCTTCCTTTACATGAAACCTTAAACCAGTGAAAATGTTCACTGGGATGCAAACCACTTGGCTACCAGGACAACATACTCACAACAAAGTGATTAAAGCCCACAACACCCCCCCCCCAACTATATATACCAACTCCGAGATCACACTGTAGTGGGGAAAGGGCAAATTCCTCCAGGGTGGCCAAGTGGTTAGTTTCTCTGTGAACTTTTTCGCTGGCTTAAGGTTTCATGTAAGTGAGGATTCAATATTGTCATCTTGATGAAATGAGATTCACTGATGTGGGGTTTCAATAATCTCAGGTAGCCCCAAATATATATATATATATATATATATATAGAGAGAGAGAGAGAGAGCTATAGATCTATATATATATATATATATATATATATATATATATATATATATATATATATATATATATATAAAAACTTCTTCAACTATTGTACTATTGTATAGTGGATGAAATAAAACTCGCAGACACTAAACAGTTCATTAAGCTTTCACTCTTATTAGATGAAAGAGCTTCCTCAGAATAAGTAATATAACAACAATTACAGTATATATCCTGAATTTATCACATGTGGGTACATTAACCAATGAAAGTGATCAAAACATATGTACAGTAACCATGGATTCAATAATGAGACATTCAAATAGAACCAATGGAATTCCAAGAAGTGTGTCAGTAACATGAATATGTATATGTATACAAACAAGAATATTAATATTAATGTATATAACAAAAGTAAAGCAGTACTAAGAGTTCCATTTTAGAGCACATTTTATGTTAACACAATCATTTAACCCTGGAAATACTTCAGAATTAAGCAATAACTGCCATTTAAATTCCCTGACTTCTAAAAATAACTCCTAGTCACCAAAAAAACATTCTATTTGTTCAAGAACAATAAAATGAAACTTCTTGAAAGAATTGCAGGAAATGCTGTTCCTGATGTGTTCCGTATCTCTGGAGATTGGTAATGGAAAACTGAGAGATCTATTAATGTTATTCTGTTCAACATATTTGGGTTTAAATCCATAGAGTAAAATAGGTAAATGAGTAGTGTACCTTTCAGATGCAACTTCAGAATAAATAGTGTCCGTATATTTTAACAGGGTTAGAATACACTTTCCCCCATTGCAACTATTCTATCAGATTTTCTAAACATTTCTTCTGTCACTCCACAGCTGTTGTTTATGTAGGGATTTGTAAGTCTTGCTCAGCATTTTATGTTGGAAAAACTGTTAGAAGACTCTCGGACAGAATTAAAGAACATTTAGGGGCAATTAAAACTAAGAATATGAATAATGCCATAGCGAAACATAGCATTTCCTGCAATTCTTTCAAGAAGTTTCATTTTATTGTTCTTGAACAAATAGAATGTTTTTTTGGTGACTGGGAGTTATTTTTAGAAGTCAGGGAACTTAAATGGCAGTTATTGCTTAATTCTGAAGTATTTCCAGAGTTAAATGATTGTGTTAACATAAAATGTGTTCTAAAATGGAACTCTTAGTACTGCTTTACTTTTGTTAAAGTGGTTCCATTGGTTCTATTTGAATGTCTCATTATTGAATCCATGGTTACTGTACATATGTTTTGATCACTTTCATTGGTTAATGTACCCACATGTGATAAATTCAGTATATATACTGTAATTGTTGATGTTAAGTTGTCTATCTCGCCTTCATTCTTGCTGGATGGGTTCGGAGCCGATCCTCGGCTCCGACTCGGCCAATATTAAGCTCGAGATCTAATTCCACCGGCTCGAGGCTCCCCTATATCCCACAATGCTAGGTGGTAACTACTCAGATCTCATTTGCCGCTTAGCTGACGAGATGCTTCTTCTACCGGCTCGGGCAGGTTAGTAAGTTTTCTGATAAGAAACTTCTTTTTCAACCCCTAAATTTTGTTCCTTTAACCATAGTTTTATTTGTAGTAGTTCAGATAGTTTAAATCGGGTCCCCCTCTAGTGTCTAAAATCCCTTTTTATTTCCTTCTTAACTTTTAGGCCTTTGGCCCTTCCTTCCCCAAGTCCTTCAGTGTGACTGAACTTTTATTTTTGCTTAAGGGTGTGCTTGTGTTTTTCACTCTAAGTTACTATGTCTAAAGACTCTAAGGTCTCAGGCTTCAAGAAGTGTGATTCGTGCTGCCAGAAAATGTCTCTGACAGACGGTCACACTTCTTGTGTGTATTGCCTGGGACCTTTGCACCTGCAGGACTCATGTGCTGTGTGCCATGGTTTCAGCCCTAGAGTCCTGCAGGAACGCAAAAATAAATTGATTTTGCGTGGCTTATTGAAGCCTGAAGGCCCCCTGACCCAGTCTGAGTCGGGGAGGCCTTCTAAGACTTCCAGACAGTTGGCTCCGGCTTCAGAGCCATCCTCTGAAAGCATCAAAACTGCTTTGACATCGGCTCCGGCTGGAGCCGATGTTTCCAAGCCTCATACTATTACCTCGGCTCCGGCCGGAGCCGAGGCTGATAAGACTCAGTTGGCTCCGATACTTTTATCGGAGCAACCTTTAAGAAAGAGATCTAGGTCTCCCTCCATCGGCTCCGTTCACTCGGCACCAAGATCCCCTCTTCTTTCGGAGCGGAGCCATAGATCGCATTCCTCATGGTCTTCCAGGCTATCTGACCATGATTTGCAAAGGGTAGTGAGTAGACTTCTCAAGTCCGAGGTGCTGGCCCAAATGCTTCATAGCCCAACTCATCAGTCAGTGGCTATTTCTGTCCCTCAATGTGTTCCTCCTCTGACTCCTTTGAGCTCGGAGCCAGGGCTCATCGGAGCCATGACTGTCGGTGCGTCGGATCCGATACCTTCCCTTTCGGCTCCGTCATCTGCTCTGATCTCCTCTTTAGAGGGATCTCAGCGCCGAGCTTCCCTCGTCGGCTCTGAGGGGGCGAGTGGCATCGGACCCTTGTCCAACCCCGCTCTCCCTCTCGGTGCTTCGGCGCTGGTGAGTTCGGCTCCGACATCGGTCTCGGAGCCGTCCCTGTCGGTGCCGGGGGGGTCCTAGTCTCTTCGGAGCGGGGACCTCCGGCCTTGCCCGATAGGGGTGCCTTCGAGGTCATGCGGAGCATGCTAGAACCAGTGTCTGCCCCACAGTTGGCTCCGTCAGCCCCTCTATCATCAGTGCCTGCGGTGATTTCTACACACACCCTTGCTTCAGACCGCAGAGAGCCAACTCCTCAAGTTTCCCCATTGGGAATTTCCTCCTCTTCCGAGGCCTCTCCTGACCCGGTAGGAGAACTCCCTAGGAAGAGGCAGTGCAAGAGGAAGCACATTGACTCCCCTGAGTCTATCACCACTGACACTGACTTAGAGGAATCTGAAGGTTCCCCTCGATCCCCCTCTGAGGATGTCTCCTTTGCTGACATCCTTGAGATCCTGAAACAGAGGGGGAACTGGCCAGCCCTTAACCCTTCAGAGGATGAGTCAGTGTACCTTGAGGCGTTCGGCTCTCGCCCTTCTACCTCCTGGGTGTCTCCTCCCTTTGACCCCCTTATGGAAGTGGTGGCAAAGAAGGCCTGGACGGCTCCTGATTCAGTGGAACCCACCCCGAGGAGGCCGTCTAAGTTTATTACTGCCCCTAGAGATAAAGATTTTTTATCTAAAGGCATCCCCGTTGATGCCATGGTGGTGGCCGCAGCCACTAAGAAGGTGTTAGCCGATCCTTCTGTACCTGTCCATCCTCCTAATAAGGAATCTAGGACCATGGACAGGTACGGTAAGCGGATGTTCTCATCAGCGACCTTTTCAATGTGGTCGCTGAACTACTTATGTCACTTCACTCATCTCCAGAGAGATTTACTCAAGGATATGAGTGAAGAGATAAAGGATCCAACAGCTCAGGGGTTCCAAGACAGAATGAACTCCCAGTTGGCAACCCTGAACTCCATCGTTAACTCCTCCATGCGGCTTATCTCATATGCTGCTGATGCAGTGAGCAGAGCCGCAGGCACAGGCGTTGCCCTACGATGTCACGCCTGGATGCGGCTGTGCAACTTTGCGGACCCTTTCAAGGCGCCCTTCACCATTTCCCCCTTTGATGGATCATCCTTGTTTGGTCCTCAGGTGAAGGATACATTGACTAGGTGTGAGGTGGAAGGTAAGACTCTCTCTGCCGTGGGAGTCCATTTTTCTACCCCTTCTAGGCCTTATCCTAAAGGTCAGAGGGGAGGAAAGATGTGGTTCCACAAACAAACCCAGGGAGTCTCATCTGACGCACAAGGTCGATTCCCCTCTAGAGGCAGAGGGGGGAATAACAATAGATGCCGCCCTAGAGGCAGAGGAGGTCCGCAAAACCAGGGTAGCAGAGAAACTTTCTCTGATAAACCCTTTCAGCATCCCTGAGGAGCTGCCCGGCTGTCCACCTTCGGAGGCAGTTGGGGGAAGATTATCCCTGTACCCAAAAGCCTGACTTTCCCTTACACAAGACAAATGGGTACAGTCGATCATATCCGAGGGTTACAAAATTCCCTTTATTCACATTGCATCCCAACCCAAAGGATCCCTTCCAGACGTTCCAACCAGTCTAAGGGAACAAGCAGCACTAGAAATTTCAAAGCTGCTATCAAAAAGAGCTATCCAATCAAACCCAGCAGACCAACAAGGATCCGGAA
The DNA here is from genome assembly GCF_019279795.1 of Protopterus annectens. Taxonomy (NCBI): domain Eukaryota; kingdom Metazoa; phylum Chordata; order Ceratodontiformes; family Protopteridae; genus Protopterus; species Protopterus annectens. The sequence goes on along the minus strand of NC_056732.1, from coordinate 240,058,314 downwards.
TCTACTCCAAATTCTTTTTGGTATCAAAAAAGACAGGGGACTGGAGACCCATACTGGATCTCAGCAACTTAAACAAGTATGTCAAAAAAACAAAATTCCAGATGGTCACGCTACAGTCCATTCTACCCTTCTTGGGTCAGGACAATTGGATGTGCTCGATAGATCTTCAGGACGCGTACTACCATATAAAGATGAACAGATGCTCAAGGAGATTTCTCCGCTTCAGGCTGGGAGCCAATCACTACCAGTTCAGAGCCCTGCCCTTTGGTCTCACTACAGCCCCCCGAGTGTTTACCAAATGCATGGCAGTGGTCGCGGCTCACTTGAGACGTCAATGATTCCAGGTGTTTCCATATTTAGATGACTGGCTCCTTACTGCCACCACCGGACATCAACTACTTCTATCCAGAGACTTCACTATCCAAACTTGCCAAGCTCTAGGCATTTCAATAAATTTAGAAAAATCTGTCTTGTCGCCTTGTCAATCTATTACCTTTATAGGCGCCACATTAGACGCACTCAATCTTTCAGCCAGACTTACAGAGCAGAGAGTGTCAGACATCCACAAACAAGTTTACCTTCTCTTACAATGCAACAAAGTCAAAGCCAGACTAGTTTTGAAGGTATTAGGACTCATGGCAGCAGCTATCCCCCTTCTCCCCTTAGCTCGCTTCCATATGAGGATCCTCCAATGGATGCTGTTTACTCAATGGTCCTTCCAACAGCTCCTGATGTCCCATACCATATTGATAACTCAATCATGCAAGAATCAACTGTCTTGGTGGATCACATCACCTCAGGTTCTCCAAGGAAGACCCTTCACTCTCCCTCCCCCAGTCACCACGTTGACAACAGAAGCCTCCCTGATCGGGTGGGGGGGGCATTATCAGGGCAGGATAGTCCAGGGCACGTGGCAACCTTTCGAGTGCCACTTGCACATAAATGTCTTAGAGATGAGAGCAGTGCTTTTAGCGTTGCAAGCCCTTCACGACTCTCTTCCCACAGGGACTATTGCAATTCAGACAGACAACATGTCCATAGTGTGGTACATCAACAAACAAGGTGGAACCAGGTCATACCCCTTATGTCGAGAGGCACTCAGACTTTGGCAATGGGCGATCTCTTCTCAGTGATTTCTGGTAGCAACGCACATTCCCGGGAAGTCCAATGTGATTGCAGACAAGTTGAGCAGGGCAATTCTCATGCCCCACGAGTGCTCTCTGAAGAAATCAGTACTGGAAGAAGTGTTCCAACGATGGAGCCAGCCTTGCTGCGATCTTTTTGCTACTCCCCAAAACAGCAAGTGTCACGACTTCTTCACTCTCTTCCCATTACCAGGCCATCCCACCAGAGCGCTCTAGTCCATGATTGGCCCCGGGGAATTCTGTATGCCTTTCCCCCTTTTTCACTGATAACTCAACTAATTCAGAAAGCCATCACCTTGAGAGTGACAATGATCCTCATTGCCCCTTACTGGCCTCTACAGATATGGTTTCCGTTCCTTCATCGTTACCTTTTGGAGCAGCCTTGGCATCTGGACCTAGTGCCAGATCTGTTGACCCACCATTCGGGCCAGCTGCACCAATCTCTTCATTCTGTCAACCTCACAGCATGGTTTCTCTGATTCCGACCTTAGCCAGGCTTCCCTTAATATCTCACTCGGTCCGAGATATCTTGATAGCCTCTCATAAATCTTCTACCCGGAAGATTTATAATAGCAAATGAAAATGCTTCTCCTTTTGGGCGACATCAAAAAATATAGATCCCTTCACTGCACCTATCCAGTCTATTCTTGACTTTTTAGCAGAACTTTTTCATTTAGGATCTTTTTCATCTACCATTAGAGTTCAGTTGGCTGCTATATCTAATTATCATGTAGGTGTCTCTGAGTCTAGCATCATGGCTCACAAACTCTGCAAAACCTTGGACTTGAACTTGGTTCTGGCATCCTTAATCCTTCCCCCTTTCGAACCAGCGGCTTCATGTTCTCTGAAGTTGCTTTCATGGAAGACACTTTTTCTAGTAGCCATAACTTCAGTGAGAAGGATATCTGAACTCCATACTCTGTGCAGTCGCCCTCCTTACTTAGTGTTTCACAAAGATAGGGTATCCCTCCGTACTAATCCATCCTTTTTGCCTAAGG